>NW_010138602.1:80793-84712 GCF_000699245.1 Pterocles gutturalis
CAGCCAGCCTGCAGCTTCTGCCTGCGCGCCAGTGCTGCCCTTCTCCTGCTTCTCACAAAAGTACTTTTACTTTACATTTCCCTGACTTTTTAGCACTGTTGTCAAAGAAGCTAATAAAAAAATAAATAATAATAATTTTAAAAAGCCTGTGCTGCATTAGCTGCTGAGAGACCAGTGCTGGGTGCTACGTAAGGACCAAACCCTGATCTCCTCCTGCGGGGACACCAGCCTGGCAGGACTGTCACACTAGTGACACTTCTGCAGAGGTCTTCTCTCCTGCAAGACTGATGCTTGCACCCATACCCCAGCCTGAGCTGTACATGAGAGGGAAGTCCCACAAACCCGAAAATACATATCAAGGGGTTAAAAAAAAAAATCATTCAGGGTGCAAACAGCGAGCAGGTTGTGAAGCAGCTTGGCTATCCAAGGCTGCGGGAGGAGCAGCGTGCTGGGATGGGGAGCAGCTCAGCTGTGATAACTGGCGAGAGCCACAAGATGTCTCTGGAAACCAGCATTTGGACAAAAATGGCATTAATAACCCCAGGAAAGGGGCCGGGCTGTTTCCATGTGCAGTCAGTGCTGAGCCCGGGGATGTGCGCTGCGGTGAGCCTGCACTTGGTGCACGGGAGTTGGGACAGACCTGCTTCCCTCCTGTCACCATTTACTCCAGGTGAGATTTTGGTCTGTGAGGTCACACCCACGACATTTCTTCACTGCACAGATGAGAACTGTGCATCAGTAAATCACCATCAGATTAAAAACTACGTTGACTTCTGTAGTTGTGGGACAAAAAGCAAAGTGTGCACACTGAAAACCAGATTAAAGAATAATCACAGTGCAGCAGGAAACAGTAAAAACAGGAGCCATCCTCTCTGAGAGTCCTGCTGCCACATGTTGCCAGCACATCAGAGCAGTGTCTGCATGGCTTTGGATCCCTCAGGGTCTACGGGCACCACGGGGCGCAGCGCAGCAGTGCCTGCAGCTGGCCGGGGGTCTCGGTGCTGGCCCTCTTGGTCCAGCGATGGAGAATCCCTTTCTCCCTTAGGGTCCTGCTTCTGCTGCAGGTCACTCCTGAAGGAGCTAAAGGAGATATTCTTCAGCTTCTGAGATGCTCCCTGTAGGCAGCAGAGGTTTATAACCTCCAAATGTGCCAGGTCCTGTGGGGCTTTGCTACCTGCAACGTCACCTGCCGGGATTGATGAGTACAGAAAAATCCCGCTGCGGCACACCCACAGGCAGACGTTATGGGAATTAACTCTCTGTCCCTGACATGGGGAAAAATCCTGTTGAACATGACTCAGAGCTCAGCAAAATGCCTGAAGGTCCTGATCCTGCATCCATGTCAGTCACTCGGGGAACTCCTCTTCCTTTCACCAGCTCCTCTTGGCTTCCTAGTAAACAACTAGACAATCGCTGGGTGGAAAAGGCCCATGTAAGTGTAGTTTTTACTAAGAAATAGGCAAAGCACAATAACTAGTGACTCATAAAGTTTAATGTGAGAAAACAAAGCTATCTTTCAATGGACCACATAGACAGACAGTAGTTACTGTAAACTGGAAAATCTCTTTAACATCCAACTAAAAATGTGTGGCTAATAAAATCCATCGTCCACCAGGCTCCATGATTCTAAGTATCATTTGGTTTAGGATGTGTTTTCCTTCTTACAAATCATAAGAGAATCATTTAAATTAATAATAAGCAAGTTTTGGGGATAATGGGATATTTAATGAGCTGTTTCTGGTTGGGGGGGTTACCTTTACCAAAACTCACCCACTGCATTGCAAATGCCAGTGTTTAGCACCAAGGTGATGTGGTGAAAAGCCCATTAGTCTAAATCTGCTGGAACAGAAGGACCAAACTTTGTTCTTGCAGTGTGTTTATGAAAACTCCCTCGGGACTGAGCTATCATTACATCACTTTACTCGAAGCACATACAGTCGCACATAACAGGACAGATTAAAAAAAATGAAATCGGTATCTATAGCATAATTAGAGGAAGGATGGCTATTGCTGCACAACCAGCCCAGCAAAGCCTGCCCTGTGGCAGCTGAAGGTCCTCCTCAAGAACAAGCTTAAAGCCTTTTATTTCCTGCAGAGGCTAGCAGATTTCTGCCTAGTGCCACTATTTGCAAACTGAAGTAAGAGGATGCTGGATGCCAGGATGACATACAGGTGACAGGGTCAGACTCCCTGCAATGTCCAGGCAGCTCTAGCAGGGGAAGCACAATGGAAACCTTCGTGGCAGACCCAGCTAACCATGCTTCAGCCCTGCATGCAAAAGGCATCCTCTGCATCTGCACACTGAGCCTCCCCGCAGCCTCAGGTCTGGTACTGGGGAAGGGAGATAAGACTCCCTAAATTTTTTTCCATGCAGACTATGAACACAGGAACTTTCCCCTCACTGCTTTCCAGAGAACCAGATGAAAGAAAAAAATGGCAATGATGCCAGGGTAGTTTTTCCTTTCATTACCTAAACAAGGAGCTTAGAGTTGTTCTTACTAATATGATTGTGTAGTAAGAGGACAATTTGGAGCTGTTATTGTGGAAGATCACCAAGATTTAGTGGAACATTTCATAATGACATTTAGCTTGAATTCTAGAGTCCTGGTTTGTCTGAGATGACTGCTCTTTTTGGTCAGAAAGTACCAATCTCCCCCCAAAATGTGATGTAACTCAGAAGCAGAAGACCTGTTCCTGAATTGCTACCCATCCAAAGGAATGTTTGCCCCAAAGGACCAAAATCCCACAGCACATTTAATTTAATGCATGAAAAAAAAATAATAAAATGCTGTGGTCCTTCATTTGGGATCTGTGTCTCTCAGGATGTCTGGGCTGAGGCCTCAGGCAGCTGAGGGATGTTGTGTATCCAGCCAGAAGAACCCACCCCAATCCGTAACCACCCTTCCCACAGCCACGGCTTTGTGCAAAATGACAGAGAGGGTAAAACGGCAAATGCAAAATCTCCTGAGTGAAAAGGAATTAGTAAAACCCCGTATTCATGAAATATTGAGAGCTAATTATATGTGCATCGGAAACCTCTGGGGGAAGGGAGATGGAGGCCTTTCATTAGACGGTAACTGGAACTTTTTCATCATTTGTCTAGCTCAGGAATGTAAGGCTGCTGTCTGGAGAGGGATGTGGGATTTGGCTGCAGGGCTGGGTGTGCAGGTGAAGTGCCATGCTAGCGAGTATTTCTATTGTACTCTGGCATGCCTTGGAAAAGGCTCTCAGCTGTAGCAGGTCAGTGGGGCTGGGTGCTCCTGCATCTGGGTGCTCCTGCAAGACCTTTTCAGTTGTATGCACCGGGAGGGAACATTGCTTCCAAAGTAGTTTTGCCATCTTCCTCCCACCCAGCTCCCAAATGGGTCCAAACTCCTGTTTCTCCCTTCAAACTTGGTTTCTCCTGGAAGGTCCAGACCCCGGTCTCTGCCAGGGTGTCTCCAGAAAGTTCAATGTCTTTGCTTTTGACCTGCTCTCTGCTTTTGCAACTGAAATGAATGTCTGGTTATTGCCACTGCACCACCAACCAAATTCAAGACCGAGACCAGAACTGGTGAAGGAGGGGGAAAGTTTTTATCATGGAGCCAGAGATAAGCACGCAAAGGAAATCCTGCCCACTGCATAGTCAGCAGTGCCAGGCAACCACTGGGCAAGGGATGAAAAGTAAAAAGGGGGAAGAAGAAGTATCCTGCAGTGAGTGATGCAGGATTTTCTCTCTCACAGCTTTGCAGCAACTTTAGACACAAGGATGGCTTGGGGAAATCCATCCCAGCCTTCTGCCCCTTGCTAGGAGGTCAAAGACACCCCTGTCCTTCCTGCCAGACCCCGTGCCCACACCCACTGCCCTTCTCCTGTAGCCGAAATTATTTTTTTCCCCCACGATCTCGGCCAGGGAAGACATGTCTCCCCCCACGCAGGC
>NW_010138603.1:0-2323 GCF_000699245.1 Pterocles gutturalis
AAAGGGGAGGGAGAGGCGCTGCGGTGGCGTCATCAGGGAGCGACGGCGGTGCCCGGCCGCCATCTTGGGGGGGTGAAGGGGGAAGGTCGGGGAGGGTCCAGGGGGACCTGTGGCCGTGTCCTGAGGGGACTCTGGTGTCCACAAGGGGTCCCCATGGCTCTGGTGTCCCCACAGTGTCCCCCATGGCCCTGTCCCAAGGGGTCTCCGTGGCTCTGTTGTCCCCAAATTGCCCCCCAGGCCCTGCCCTGAGGGGTTTCTGTGGCCCTGGTGTCCCCAAAGTGTCCCAATGTCCCTGTTGTCCCCAAAGTGTCCCCATGTCCCTGTCCTAAGAGGTTCCCGTGGCTCTGCTGTCCACAAATTGTCCCCATGGCCCTGCCCTGAGGGGTCCCCATGGCTCTGGTGTTCCCAAATTGTCCCCATGGCCCTGTTCTGAGAGGACTCTGTGGTCCTATTGTCCCCAAAGGGTCCCCATGGCTCTCTTGTCCCCAAAGTGTCCCCCAGGCCCTGTCCCAAAGGGTCCCCATGGCTCTGGTGTCCCCAGAGTGTCCCCATGGCCCTGTCCTGAGGGGTCCCCATGGCTCTGGTGTCCCCAAAGTGTCCCCATGGCCCTGATGTCCCCAAAGTGTCCCCATGGCCCTGTCCCAAAGGGTCCCCATGGCTCTGGTGTCCCCAAAGTGTCCCCATGGCCCTGTCCTGAGGGGTCCCCATGGCTCTGGTGTCCCCAAAGTGTCCCCATGGCCCTGATGTCCCCAAAGTGTCCCCATGGCCCTGTCCCAAGGGGTCCCCGTGGCTCTGATGTCCCCAAATTGTCCCCATGGCCTTGCCCTGAGAGGACCCCATGGTCCTATTGTCCCCAAGGTGTCCCCATGGCCCTGTCCCAAGAGGTCCCCGTGGCTCTGATGTCCCCAAATTGTCCCCATGGCCTTGCCCTGAGGGGTCCCTGTCGCTCTGTTGTCCCCAAAGTGTCCCCATGGCCCTGTCTTCAGGTGTACCCATGGCCCTGACATCCCCATCACTGACCACAAAAGGGTCCCCACAACCATGTCCCCAAATTGTCCCCATGGCCCTGCCATCCCCGTCACTCCCCCAGGTCCTGGGACGTCCCACACAGGCGTAGGGGACAGGATGACATTGGGGACAGAGCCCAGAGTGGTGACAGGACACAACCAAGCACCCGGTGCCGGTGACACCAACACTGTTTATTGCCCAAGGAGGGGACACCCCACAAGTTGAGGATCAAAAAAGCCCCAGGAGGAGGTGGGTGACGGGGCTGCAGGGACACATTGGGGACATCAGGACAAGCGGTTACACACTGGTGGCCTGGGCGTCATCACCGCTCTCGTCCCAACCCCGCGCTGGCACCCGCTGTCCCGTCCTGCCAGGGTGACCCAGGACCTGGGCGATGGCACCCCGCAGCTCCGCCTGCTCCCTCTCCAGCGTCGACAGCCGTCTCTCCTGCCAGGGGACAGCCTCAGTCCCCACCCGCCTCCCTCCCGTCACCCGTGGGTGACACCCGCCTCTTACCAGCTCTCGGTTCTTCTCCTCGCTGCTCTTCAACCTCTCCAGGTCTTTCTTCCTGGTGCCTTCAGCCGCCGTCAACCTGGTTGGGTTGGGGATGAGCCGAGACCTTGACTCGGTGGTGGGGCACCCACTGACTTGGGGCACCCACTAATTTGGGGCACCCATCGATTTGGGACACCCATTGATTTGGGGCACCCACTGATTTGGGGCACCCAATGGCTTGAGGAACTCATTGGTTTGGGGCACCCACCGATTTGCGGCACCCATTGATTTGGGACACCCACCGATTTGGGGCACCCACCAATTTGGGGCACCCACCGGTTTGGGACACCCAATGACTTGGGGCACCCATTGATTTGGGACACCCACTGGTTTGGGTCACCCATTGATTACGGACACCCACCGGCTTGGGACACCCACCGATTTGGGACACCCAACGGTTTGGGGCACCCACTAATTTGGGGCCCCCATTGATTTGGGGTACCCACTGATTTGGGGTACCCACTGATTTGGGGCACTCAATGATTGGGGAACCCACCAATTTGGGGCACCCATTGATTTGGGGCACCCACCAATTTGGGGCACTCAATGGTTGGGGAACCCACCAATTTGGGTCACCCATTGATTTGGGGCACCCACCGGTTTGGGTCACCCACCAATTTGGGACACCCAATGATTTGGGGCACCCAATGGCTTGAGGAACCCAATGATTTGGGGCACCCACCAATTTGGGACACCCACTCCCCATCCTCACCTGGCACCCAAGTTGGCCGCGCGGACGTTGGCCTCCTCCACCAGTTGC
>NW_010138604.1:0-5457 GCF_000699245.1 Pterocles gutturalis
TAAGATTAATTCTAAAATATTCCATGCAGAATTTGTATATCATAGCTGCAATCAGAATCATAAAACTCATTAAAAGTTTCCATGGATCAAAATAATGGTTTATTTTGTAATCATCTACAGCAACATCTTAAAGGAACTGGTATTTATGAGAATGTGTCTCAGAGAATGAGGAAGTGTACTTCATCTACAAATGCAAGGAAATGTATGAAGTGTTTCAGACACTTACACCTGAAGCAAGGGATCCTTTTGCCATCCTCTCAAAGCCAAGTGCCAGAACACAATCTGCCAAACCTTAAAATAAAATTTGTGGCTATTTAAAACACAATGCAATTATAAAATACATTATGCACTAACAAGTATTCAATTACAAGAAATACACATAACCTTCTGCCAGCTGCTCTTCCTCCTTTCTTCATTTTCAAAAGAAAGTCGAATTGGGGTGGGAATGGCACTCACAGAAACATACTGATACTGAAGAATGAGAGATCTCTACAGGGTCTGGGTTTATTTTTAAACTGTTTGACAGCGATTATCTTAGATGACCAAGCACTTAAGTCTCTGCTACAATATTAGAATAATCATATAGAATGTTACCATAATTTTTATTACAGAAACATTAGCATTTAAGTGTAAGAAAGTACCAAAGCCCACAAAAGAACTGCAGAAACAGAAGGAAACACCCATCTGCCAGTCCAAAGCATTGTCTGTCACAAGGCGTTGCTCTTCCCCTCCCTTCCGAAAATGCATTAGTCAAACACTTGCGTTATCTTCAAGTTAAAAACAAGAAAAAAAATTATGCTTCTTAGCATATTCTTCTCTCCTTTTCAACCTACTGTCTTGCAGTACTATAATACAACTTGTTCTTCACTCCAAACAATCCTTCCAGAAAAAACTTTAAACTCCCTTCCAAAAATGCATTAGTCAAACACTTGTGTTATATTCAAGTTAAAAACAAGAAAAAAAAATTATGCTTCTTAGCATATTCTTCTCTCCTTTTCAACCTACTGTCTTGCAGTACTATAATACAACTTGTTCTTCACTCCAAACAATCCTTCCAGAAAAAACTTTAAAAACTTAACTGGCTTACTACTTACTAGGTTAGTGCAGCTTACGACTCAGGAAAGGACATTTATATCCATATGCACCATCTGAGTGCATCACAGACAGCCTCTTAGGCGTACACATCATGTTCTAGTTCATAGTAATAGTCTTACTCTTTTAAGTGTAAAATATACAGCTGACCAACCTTTTCAGTTGAGTGAGCCAGAAAACACAATTTTGCCTATGATGGCAGGACAGAGTACGCACACGTTCACTAGTTCTGTTCTTCATTGAAGTTATATTTATAGAAATAGAGAATATGTATTACCCAGTGCCAGGGCATAACAACTCACCTCCTTCTACTAGTTGTCGGGCCATGAACAGAGCCGTTGATCCAGTAGCACAGTTGTTGTTAACGTTAATGATAGGAATGCCAGTTAAACCCAAACCGTGATAGATGGCCCGCTGTCCGCAGGTTGAGTCACCTTTATCCAGAGACAGAACATCAAATAAGGTACATGTTCAAACTTCACTAGCAAAAAGAAATCCCGCTATGTATGTGCAACGCTAATATTTAAACTGTAAACGTGAACTTTTGAACTGTCATCTTGAGTACATCTCTCAAGTATCCACAGTACAAGAACCTTAGAAACAAGATGAAAATAATCAGATTTTTAAAATACAAGTTTGTCCTGCTCTGTGATAACAGGCCGTGAAGCTATGGAAGGTAACTGGACTGCACAGAACCATCTTAGAGGTGTCGCTCGGAAGCTGCGACAGATCACAGCTGACTGACCCTACTTCAGATGCCGTAACACAGTTATTAACAGAGAAACAGGAAGAAAGTAAACGGAGAACTCTCTTTGGAATGAAAACAATTTCCCCATAACAGAAATCTGATTTTGGCTGCTTTGAGAAATACATCAGGCATCTGTAAATTGGAGTGGCAGGAAAAGGTTCAAACCAGTCATTTAACACCATCTCCGCTCACTACAACAGTGACTGCAAGTTAAAAGCTTCTGCAGATGGTGTCCACTAGAAATCTGTCTGAGCATTGTGCTGGTTTGGCTGGGATAGAGTTGGTTTTCTCCATAGCAGCCAGGATGGGGCCGTGGTTTGGATTTGTGCTGGAAACAGTGTTGATAATACAGCGATGTTTTCACTCCTGAGAGGTGCTTACACAGAGTCAAGGCCTCTTCTGCTTCTCACCCCACCCCATCAGCACTGGGGGTGCCCAAGAAGTTGAAAGAGGACACAGGTCCGGATTCTCTCCCCCATCCTGCCGGGGGGGGAGTGAGTGAGTGGCTGTATGGTGCTTAACTGCCAGCTGGAGTTAAACCACAACAAGGGTCCTGCTGGTGATGAAGGCAGGGCAACACTGTGTTGATACATGAACAACTCAGTTTTGTCTACATCCGCTGTGAAGTATTATTCTGGAGCCATACTAACGCATGTACTCTCAATAATCTTATACAGTACATTAAACCATGGTTACGTTTTTATATATATCCATAGAATTAAAATAGTTATGAACATCCCACAGAGTAGATTTCATGTATCACGTGGAGTTGAGTCCAAGAAGACCTCTCTTCTCTGGTCTTGGGCTGAAAGTGCAAGTACACAGTATGTGTTTGATCCCCAAAACACCCCTACCAAGTGTCTAAAGAAGCATGTCCATTCTAGTGTACGCACAGCACCACACAAAGAATAAAATAATTTTCAGGTCTATTGTCATAAACATTATAAGTTCTGCACCACTTGAATAAATATACCACCTGATCTTGCTGAAAGAGCTTCTTGTACAAAACACATTTGCAAGACACAATTTTATGAATTCTTTCCATACCCGTGACTATAACTGCAAACTCCACAAATAAACATAGAGCTGTGATCACTAAAAATAATAATTTTTTAAAGTTTGAGACAGTTCTACAGACTGACACGTGGTTAAATATTACAATCTGAAATTGATGGATACTTTATCCACACAGATATTTGCAAACGTCACAAATGTCACATCCCAATCAAATGACATTACTTACCATAAACATAACCCACGCATGCCTGCTCCTGACACGTGATTAAATATTACAATCTGAAATTGATGGGATTCCCCTATACTTTATCCACACAGATATTTGCAAATGTCACAAATGTCACATCCCAATCAAATGACATTACTTACCATAAACATAACCCACGCATGCCTGCTCCACTGCTGAATAAGGAATTCCAGCATCAGCTAAAGCCTTCTGGCCTAAAAAGAGTTTAAAATTTAGAAAAAAAGGTTTAAAAGTTAAAGAAAAAAAGGCAGCTCTCACCACGATAACAAGCAAACCTAGCTTAGTACTTGTGATTCATGTATTCACAAACAAGAAAAGGAGAGAGCTGTAAAAATGCATTATTATATGATGTGAACGGTTAATACAGTCCTGCATCTTAATTCTCATAAGGACACTTTTGCAGTATTTTGAGGTCTGAACAAGCTCCTTTATCAGAAAATTTCATACAATCACTTCTGTGTTCATGCATAAAGGTTGTTTGTCCCAATGAAAGAATGTTTGAATAACACAGGTAGGTATGAAATTATTTAAGTGTCCAGTTCATTTGCAAGCTATTCTTTTGACTTCAGTATTGGAAAACTGTGAGTTGAACAGGTCAGTTATTGATTCTGTGAAAGTGTTCTATCAGTTTTATATCTGCTTTTCATATGATCTGTTTAACAAACAGTTGCTGTTCCTGCATATGTATAATAAAAACATTAACTGTAAGACTTAAAATAAGTGTCAACAATCAAACTAAATGCTTTCTTTATTATTAAATTACCTGCCTCCTTAGCCATGTCAGGATAATCAACACTCTTCTCATTAGGCTTTAAGAACTGACAAGAAAAAAAAAAAAAAAAAAAAAGAACAAATCACAGTGAGATTTAACACATATTTTGCTCAAATTGGTATATTTAAAAGCTTTATACTTAACTCAGAAACAGGTTTGTGAACAACTGGTTTTAAGTAATGCAAACAATTTAACTGACCCAAAAGTGCATGCACAAAACCTTCACAATTCCCAAGTGCTACTGCCGGACCTCATGATGGCTAAAAAACAGAAAATAATGCAATTTTATGGAAGCTGAGGACCATTTTTGCTGTTTTAAAGAAGATCCATGACTTGTATGGAGATGGACAATAACCCTGTCTAAATCCTGTGGGTGCAACAGAGAACTGTCATCTTCACTGATGCATTATAATACACGACATAATCTTCACCAAGGCTTTGATAAATACTTCCCTTCCAGTTTATTTTGTTATACTCCTATTTGTAACAAGAAAACACTTGCTCTTTGTACAGAGCTTAATCCTACCTGAGCCTCCCTTTCCCAAGCCTTATTCCACTTTGTTACAAATCATATCGTACCTTATCCCTCACCATCGGAGGGGAGGTGACATTTCTATTTTCTTTGTAGCATGACCCATTAAGAGTCCACCAACAAACACATGTGCCTGGCATTTTTATATCATTAACAAAAAGTGTCACTGCTAAAAAAAATCCCTGCTAACTACGTACAGTTCTACAAATTCTTTGACATTCACCGTTAGTACATAAAATGTAATTTGCTACCTCCTTATGCTTACCTCCCCAACTCCAGCCTTTTGCAACACTTAGCTGCACTTTCTGTAGTGCCTCCTTTCCTGAATTTAGACAGAGAACCTTCATACTGAAGGTCATAAGAAAAACCAGTCAGTGAATTGATCACTGTAAAAGGCTGTAAGAGCGATTAATGTTAATTGGGCTAACAAAGGGTGTGTGGGGGGGGGGAAGTACTGACAATTTCTCAAATCACACTAACTGGTAACTGAAATGATCCACTTCTGAAAATGAAAGGCATGGTCTGTGGAACTGACAATTACACACACAGGAAACATGGATTGTTGTTTTGAGCAGACATCATTAAAACAAGAGAAAGACCAGAATCCTAAAAGACTTCCTAATAAGATGCTGAAGACGCAGTATGGTGTTGGACAAGTTTGTTGTTTCTTCCACACTATTGTTCCTTCCTCGAGCACATCATAAATGAACTTGAAGTGTGTAATCTTAAGTTTTGTCCACTGAGATAAAACAGGTTCCTTTAGCTTCTGCTCCTCTTTGAAAATGCTGTGCTACTCTGTCGGCAAGCGAAGGACCAGAGGCACAGAACTGCACCAGGAGAGTGTCTGCGGGGCACCTGCTCCGCTGCCTCCAGCTCCCCCCTGAGCCCGCCGGCTCCCCGGCCTTCCCCAGCGAGGGGACAGCCCTTGACCAGAGGCTGCCGTGACACGGGGACACACTCCGGCCATTACAAGTCCATTATATCGACCTGCTCAACTGCGCTCCAAAACATTTAACTTGGCGGCGGATCCCTCCTCCCCAACACAGCAG
>NW_010138605.1:0-11324 GCF_000699245.1 Pterocles gutturalis
ATTAAGAAAGATACATCACCAACTGCCCTGTATTACCATCATTCAGATCCGCAGTCACTGGGGAGCCTGGTTGCAGTGAGGATTTTGAGAACCCTTCAGGCAATTGGGCAATCTCTATACAGTGCGTCCACTGTATAAATGAGGCTTCCAAATTTCCTTGCAAGCGGTCCCTGCTTTTATACAGTTAAATAAACAACTTTATATCTTAAGCTGCGAAAATCATCTGATGTAGTTTTTTTGGTTCCTTGTTAACTTTTTCCCGCACTTGGCCAGAACCCGAAAAAAAAGTTAAGAAGAAGTAAAAGTATTCGGTCATCTTTGTTTATGTATCCTCAACAAAGCGCGTCACTGCCCTGCTACATTCTTTTACCTAGAGGTCTGTTTGTTGGTTTGAGATAGGTATATCTCTCTTTGGCAAGTGGGGCTACCGTTACACAACTATTATTTTACAGCAAGCATTACAGCAATGCTCTATAAGCGTTACAACAAAAGCTTTTACAAATTGGCATATATTCATAAGGTAAGACATTGCACACGTGATCAATATTATACATATTAGATATATTGTTAGGTTGTGAAGTTCATCTAGAGGTCAAGTTAGGTTCAGGGCCTCACTGCTCAGGCCTCAGGATTTCAGAAGATAATATCTTATGTTGATGTAAGTACTTTCATATAGTGGTATAAATCCACTTAATCAACTGGAGTATGGAATTTTTGAAAGTTTTGAAGTTAATGACGGGCTGGACATATGATAACTGGCTTATTCTAAGTACATCTCAAAATTAAATTTCTCTTCTTGATAAATATAGAAAAGAGATGGTCAAAATCAGTGGTTCCTGTTTTCAGGACACTGTCATTTGGTGTGTACCAAGATCTGTTCTCATGAATGTCAAAAAGATTTTGCAATTAACTTCACAGCATGATGAGGTCCTGGGTCTTTGAAAATAGACTTGTGGTGTAACTCACAAAATTCTCACAAAGTTCTCACAAAGTTGTGGGGTTTTTTATTCTTTCTATCACATTGTTTTATAAAAAGACACAGGCTAACACTTCAGTTATATATTTTTTAAAAGCTAGGTATTTTAAAATATTTCATCCGTTACTTTTTTTTCCTCACCAATTATTCTACAGTCTGTAGTGTGCTATTTTTCTTACTTTCATTTTTCTGACAGTTTCAGTTATAGTTCCAAAGAAACACAGCAAGACTGAGATTGAAAAATTTCTGTTATTATATTGGGTAACAGTTTTATTCAAGTAGAAAAATACAAAAGGCAGAAGTGTGGTTTAAATGTCAACTGGAAATAAAGCATGTTTGCTCTACATGTATTCTCCCTCAAGAGAAGCAGAATAAAAAGAGGAAACTTTATCAAAAATACCATTTTTGATTAAAGAGATTGCATTATATTGACTTCATGTAAATTAATAATCAAAATGCAGAGTCTATTATTACAACATCCTGCAGTATAGTTAGACACAGTCTATACTGTTGACATTATCTTAAAGTTTTAATTGGTGCATTAATTAATTATTTTATAACGTGCAGCACATTATGACATTGACCTTTTTTATATAATTTAAAAAAAAATACTGTAGCAATGATTGATTGCAGGTTGGTTATGTATAAGAACGTTTTTCAAAAAACATTCTTCATTGTCTACAGGCAAATACAAATTCCAGGTCAGTATTTGCTTAAAATGTATAACAAAACCTTCGGTTGTAAAATGCTTCCAGATTGGCTAAATGAATCATTGCACTGCTAACACACACACACACACACACACACACACACACACAAAAACAACAAAAAAAACCAAAACAAAACAGAAAGAGTATCTGTTATAGGTCTTTTTAAACACTGACATTGTTTCTGAAACGATGGTGAACTGTATTGCCTCTAGACATTGCTGCCCCAAATATAGTGAAGTCAGACCAAGTAAATGGGTCATTATTTTGTAAGGACTAGTTAATCTAGTTAGGAAAGTGTCTATTCCACTGAAACTGAAAACAATAAAGAAAATGAACTGATATATCTGAAAAACAACTGAAAAGTTGATAAAGTTAAATGACAGAATGCTGAAATCGGGGGGGGTTGGGTGCAGGGGAACAACAAAAAATACCCCACAGAAACAGAAAAAGGCACTCCCAAAACCCTCAAACCCCTACACAAACCTGACCAAAGTCCTCCAAAAAGCAGCATATGTTAGCCATCATTCAGTAATTATCAAAGCTATCTGCTATTGAGAGGGTGCATGAAGAGGGAATCATATTGTTTTTTCAAATCCATGTCATCTATTTCCAGCACTCAAGTTTAAAATTTAAGATACAGAATGAGAGTTGGGCAGGATAAAAAGTCAGAGTCCATTTCTGTCTGAAGAGCAAAGTAAACCCTTTTTTTTTTTTTTTCAGGGCTATGATATGTAAAAAAATTTGAAAAACTCAGGCATAAAAAGCCAGAAAAAAACACTAGCTAAAATGTGGTCTTTGATATCATTAGTTGGAAATAGTTATCTGAGAAGCACTAAGTTTAGTAAAATATGAATTTTGGTCCTCTTGTTTGTAACAAAAGTAAAAACCATGCTCATGTACAATTTTAAATAAGCACAGTAGTCTCAAAATTTAGTAACAAATATTAAAGTCAACCAGATTGAAATAAACATGTTAGTTCATTGTATCAAATTACACCCAAACTTCTGTTAAACATGTTTTGTATTTCTTGAGTTCTTAATGTTGCCAGTCACCCTGGGAAATGCACTGTTCATAACACATTTCAAGCCAGAAGAATCTTGAGAAAAAGTGGTGCTCAGATATTTCATTTTGTTGATACTGCCATTTGCTAGATCAGTGTTTCTTTTTCTGAGCAGAGTTTTACTATAGGCAAAGCTGTTTCAAGGGAACTTAGATAGAAAAAAGAAATAAAAGAGTTTAATTTCTGTATAAAGATTAAAAAATACTGAATATCTTACAAGGTTCAAAGTACAATGCAAAGCTTTCTTAAGGAGAGAAAGATATTTCAGCCAATCTGGAGACTTAACGTGTATCTTTTGACATAAAACATTGGATCTATGTTACAAGGTTTAAGCTGCTTAAAAGTTAGACACTAGCTGAGTTTGTCAAATAGGCTTCTTTTATAGTTAATAGCCATCTTCTGAAAGAGTGCCTTCAGACAGTATATAAAGAACATAGATAACAAGCTTAGTCAGCTTTAATATGGGTAAATCCACAAAAGCTATTAAATTAACCGAAACTGACTCCTTCTTTAAAAGCTTTACAAAAACAGCAAAAAAAAAAACAAAAAAAAACAACCCCAAACCACTGTCTGTTCTCTGTGAAACACTTGTCTTACACTTTCAGTTTTCTGTGACCTTACCGGCTTGAGATCTTACTTCTTAAATACATCACTACTTATTCTGACTTTGCAAACATGAGTTTAACTTGCCTTTCTTCTGAGCATTTCTGAGCCAAGATTGTACTCCAAAACCAGCTGTTACGTACTCATTCAAACTTTAACTTACTGCAAAAGGACTACAGAAACTTCCAGTACTAGGAGTCACAGGATATTCTATCCAATACTCACAGGAAAGTGTAGAAATAATGGCTATGTCTATACTGCTTTTCACCAGTGCCATTAACACCCACGGCCTTACAGGTACATTGTTGACCATTGCCATGGTGTAGATCAGGACCAACATTTTATCAGCTGCAAGCAAGTTAGAAAATCAGCAACCCGCATCACTTTCCCATGGCGCCCATACGTTGTACAGGGGTTCTATAAGTATCATCTCTGCGACCTAGTGATAAAAGCTGGACCTCAGGCTTAAGACAACATATTATGCCTCAGCACCTGTGCATTACTTCTTCCAACATTCAGTGGTGAAGGCACAGCAAAATTGTTAAAGGCCTCTCCACTTAATGGTCCAGCTGTGGCATTAAAACTACATGGTGCCTCAAGAAAGTTGCTGCATGGGCAAGAGGAATGATACATTTAACTGTCACTATGAAAGAATTATGATTTTGATTGTAGCTCTTGCCTGTCCCATCAGCTTCTTACACACTGATAATTGCTGAGTAAGGTGCCAGAATCAACTCTGAAGACACTGAGAGTGTTTCAGTGAGACACTGACGCAGGTTACCCAGAGAAGTTGTGGATGTTCCATCGTTAGGACTGTTCAAAGTACAGTTGGACAGCGATTTTGAGCAACCTGATCTAGTGAAAGATGACCCTGCCCATTGCAGGGGAGTTGGAATGGATGATCTCTGAAGGTTTTTTCTGGCCCAAATCATGTTTCCATGATTCTGTTCCCATCGTGCCTAGAGACTGAGGCAGGCAAAGAGGCAAAAGTAGGTGCTTCAGAAAGATTTTGAGATATTGTGTTGGAAGATTGAAAGGGGTTTACCCTTCCCACGTAGTCCTTTCTTTGGGCTTCCAGTAGGAATACCAAGACATTAGAGCCACCTCTTCAGAGGAAAGGAACAGTCTCCTTCTCTGAATGGGAGGAAGAAACAAGCAAGCAGCACCATATGCAAGTACACCTCACAAAAAAATCACAAATACCTGTGAAATTATTGGGTAGGTCATCCAATTAAATAAGGATAATCTGCTGTGATGCAAAAGACAAAGGGGAATGTTGTTCAGAGAAAGTGTGGAAGAATCTCAGAAGGTTAGACAGGTTCACTGACCCTGAGTGTGCCAGAGTCTCAAGAGGTGCTTTCCCAGTAATGGTCATAGCTGCCTCAGAGTCTCAGATGTACTGAATGGCTGTTGTGCCTGACTGATTTCGAGAGGAAAATGTCTACATGGTAGGCAATCAGGATACATGATAAAGGCTGTTCCATCAAAACCTTAAAAGAGCAGTGTATAAATAACCAATAAATAGCTAGAACCTGGAAGTTAGACTTTTATTACTCAGAAGTTTAGGTACAAGAACTGACCACTTTCATTAAATGCACACATATATTTTCTTAGGAAAGGTAACTTCACTACTAGGATACTATATTTTAACTACCTGCTCTGCAACTCAAAGGAAACCTAGAGAAGTTGACTGCTTACTATCTTTAACCTTGACAGTCATTTTAAATAACTTTGGAAATAAAATGAAAATTGTACTTCAATTTCTTGCACACCGTCCATTCATAAAAGACATTACATTAGTTTTTTCATCACAGGCTAACATGTGCCTTTTGTCACATTGAGTTTATAATTCAGTGACTGAAACTTTATTAAAAGTATTCACATTCTATGTTCTCAGAAACACAATTTTGATTCAATATCAACCTGACATTGATATGACCCACGTTATTGTTTAAAACATAGGAGATCAAATTTAATTTTTGATAACGTAACAAAAATACAGAAAAATAGAAAAGGTCCCTCATGGTATATATTGTATTTATCTAAGTTAATAATAAGGGAATTTTTATGAGTACTAATTATGTGTCTTATGAAGATTTGATGTGGTGGCTTGACACCGTATAACCTGGAGGAAACTAGTATGTATCTGACAACCTTATTACTTAAGTTTAAGGTTTTACTCCAAAGATATGAATATAGGAATGGGGAAGGGAGCCTGGAGGAGATTGTTGAGTTAAAAAAAAAAAAAAAAAAAAAAAAAATTGTCCAACTCCTTGTTCTGAAAGATAGTAATTCAGTTTTCCCTCACTCTTTTCATTCTAATTCCTACTAAAGACTCTATGCATACTTTTATCCAAAGACAAAACTAAGCACAGATATCACTTTTAATTAAATTTCAATAACTCAAGTTGAGTATTTGTGAATTTGATTTAATTGTGTTAACAACGTTTTTTAATAAATAATACCACCTTTTTTAATGTAACAGCAAATAGGAAAAAGAATGTTCACCAAAAATATCCTGAGGAGGAAAAAGAAAGTTTTTTTTTTTCCTCTGGGACTATCTTGCCAAAGTGAAACACAAGGTTAGTATCTTCTGTTTAGGTTGTGTGGCTACATTTCCAAGCAGCTTTATTTCTTGGAATATTTATTTATATATTTCTTAGACTTCATCCCTGCATTCATTAACAGTACTCAATAATACTATATAATACTCAATAAAAGGAATCAAAGGTATCTGCTAGTTTTCCAAAACATAAACATATCAAATGCACACTTCTACAAAGCAATGTTTAATTATTTTTTCATATGTTCCTAAAGTTTTAAGGTCTGGTTTACAGGGTATTACTTTGCTCATTTAAGATTGTGTATAACATTCTGTAATCTGTAACATGTGCTTTGAATCTGGTATCTAAGAAAGAAAGGTAAAATGTGAAGAAAATTTAAAAAAACAATATTTTTCCATTTTGTTTTAAATCTTATCTGATAATACCTTTTAGATTTTACATTATAGATATCATATTCCTGGAAAGATAATTTATCAATATTGATTATGCAAACAAGAAATGTTTAACTGCTCCAACCATGTGCAATTCCTCAGCTGGAAATTTGAAAGGAAAACTTAAACAAATGTTACAAAGTATAGACTGTCACTGTTTAAATCAATGGGACAGCAAGATAATTTTAGTGAATTGCAGTATATTGAAATAATCCTCTGCTGATTGTAGTTGTGTCACCAGATTCAAGGAAAGGGATCTATTCACCAACCTGAAGCACTAATACTAGAATTCAAACTAATTAAGTAATAGCATGACAGTGATAGTAGTCTGGCCTCACCATCTGAACCTCAAAGGCTTTCCTAAATTTTTCTTTTTTTTTTTTTTTTTTAAATAGGGTTGGAAGATTGTCTGGGATTGGCAGAAGAGTTACAATTGGTTTTACTTGTGCTTTTCCCTAACTGGAAGGAGAACACCACCATAGGACCCTCCTCCTTATCCCTCTCTCTGTGCTGTAGACATTTTCAGTCTGCTCAGGCAAATCCTGTCCATAATATTGGTGAGCGAAGAACAGAAAATTAGTAACATTAAGAAAACAGTTACAGAACTAAGCAAAGGCTTTAACAAATTTCTTTTCATTTACCTGCTTGAAGAAATTAACATATTTAAATTTTAGAGTTTAAAAACTGATTGACAAATTGTTTCCAAATACATCTCCCCAATAGTATACAGATATGTATCTCTACATTGTAACCACTCATGAAAACTTGACTGTCTTATTATGATCTTCCAATACATGATTCATCTCATCCTATGTAGTCGTCTACTTTTAGACAGATGAAACTCATTGTAAAAATGCCTGATTTCTCTCCATGTTTGTTAAAGGAGTCTAAGGTGACTAGATAGAAAAGTAGACACTTTAAACTTAGATTAGGTTAATTTCTCCTTAAAAGGCTTATTTCAATTATCCAGACATAGCTGTCAAACACCTTTGTAAATGTCATAGTATCTCCTACTTGACCTCAATAATGCATCTCTTCTGTAAATCCTGTGTCATAGCTGATAAGCCTGTGTGCATATCTTCAACATCCCGAAGTATCTTTAAATGGCACATGTCCTATGTTTAGGACAGCTGAACTTAGCCTTAAGTATACATATAAATTGTGAATTTTTTTTGGATCTGTTTCACAGGTTTCAGTGAGCATTAGCAACTGGATGTATTTTTATTTGGAAGGTGAAGACAGCTCAGCTACATACAGCCAATCACAAGCAGCCTCAAAATAGTCTGACTAGAGAGCTGCCAGCCATAAAACAAAGGTAAAACTGGTATTGCAAAAAATAATGTATTATTTGCATTTTTTCTAACTCATTGATAACATAAATGAGAGGCAATTTGAAAGGGTATCTGCAACAAACAGAAAGTAATGCAAAGTGATGGTCAACTATTCGCAGTGGATATGATAAAACCACTGACTAAATCAAATAAATACATTATGCATGGTTCCTCAGAGACCTGGGACATTGATGAGGGTCCAAGAAACCATTAAAGGGACTCAGACATCTCTACAACACATCAGCTCTTATCAAATCTCTCATATATACACACATGTATGTATGAGAGAAAGACATACATAAATATATATATAAGGGGTGTTTGTGTGTCTATATACATAGACTCTCACCTTTGTTTATTTGTACACAAAATCATAGAACAACTTAGGTTGGAGAGCATCCAGTTAGATGAGGTTGCTCAGGGACCAGCTGGATAATGAAAAGCTCCAGGAACGAAGATTCCACAAACTCTCTGAGCAACTTGTTCTATTATAGCAACCGCCCTCACAGTAAAAACAAATTTTAAAAAATAAAATAAAAATCCTCCTCTCAGAAATTTCTATGTTCACAGCCTTTTGTCCTATCACTGTTGTTATCATCAAGCACCTCTGAGAAAAATTTGGTTAAGTCTTCTCCCAAAAAGAAGTTATAGACAGCTACAAGATCTCCCTTTAACCCTGTTTCTAGGGCTGAACAAAGCCAGTTCTCTCGGTAGTAGTAAATACTGAATTATTTAACATTTCCTGTGGTTGTTGATAGCAAGGTCAAGCACTGTGACAGTGTTGCTCTATACGTAGTTTGAGGTGTTCTTATGAGCCTAAGATAGGACAGAGATTCTGTTGTTCACAGCCTTTTGTTGATAAGCAGACCAGCTGGTTATCAAAGTGAAAATACACAGTCAGTCTGTTAGCCCAACTTGTTTCCCTTAGCTGGTGTGCAGCATCAATTCTAAATGTGGAAAAAATTTAGAATAGATTACTCTCCATCTGTACAACAGAATAGCAAAACTCAAGGTTTAGTCTATTTTTCTTAACTTTAGAAATATACAATGAAATCTTCCAAATATGAAGAAGTCACTCTTACACACTTATGCAGCAAGTAATAAAAACTACCTATGTTCAGAGGGAAATTCATCTGAATGTGAGAGTATTATTGAAGAATAAAATAATTTACTCTGGAGATTTTTATTTTTTTTTTAAAAAATAAAGTTTACTAGAAAAGACTACAAATGAGTAACTGGAATACAGTGACTTTCCTAGACTTGGATATCTAGGATAAACCTATCTAGGAAGTATGAAAATTGTGATTTACAACTGGACCAAATTATCAAGGTCTATGTTGAGATTCTGAGGTACAGAACAATTTCTTTTAATAAAGATACTTTAAAAAATTAATTATATCTTCTGATATTTACATAGATCAGAAATAAATAATTTATCAAAATAAGCTCCTGTTGTTATAATTTATTAAACCATCTAAACATGAACAAAGATGGATATTGTGAAAAGCTGTTTACTAGCTGTGTACAAATAAATAGATATTTCTCTGTCCACCTACATGCAGGGGCTATAATAATTTTTTTCTTTTTAATATTTAGACCTTGAATTAGTGTCAAAGCTATGATGCATATCTGAGTTATACCCACTCTCCTTAAAAACCTCCTACTTTAATCACATTTACAGCCATACTGGATGTACAGTCCAAATACAGAGCTTGTAAGCCAGTTCTAACCTCTCAGTTTTTTTAAGGGGAAAAAAATTGATCCTGGTATTTGGTTTTTCAGTGTCATTTCTGAAGGGCTTTTTTTTTATTACTGTCTGACGGCCAACTTACACAAAACTGACTACCATCTTTTTACAGTCTTAATAATGCATTTTATCGATGGATAAATGATGCCTAAATTTAGTTCACTAAACCCCAAAAGATTACTTGATCTAAGGTATGTTGAAATGGCTGGAAATCACTTGAAATTACTGGAAATCTTACCATTGGCGACAATAGCTTTTGGATCAGGGACTGAGAAGCCTGAGCATCTTCATTTTCAAAGGCTGTCATTGATGTCAGAGGATTAAAAGGAAAATTAATGACCAATCTTGTCTAAACGCAGCAAATAAAACAAATAATGTGGTAAAGTACATCTGAGAGGGGAGATCAATATTGATGTCTTTTTAAACAACCTACGATTTTTTGGTTTTTTTGTCGTTGCTCTTTGAAGTTACTTGTATACGTTTGTTCTTTTCCTTGAGCATCATATAAGCAAATGTAAAGTACTGATACAGAAGCACAAGCAAAAGAAGAACTGACCTGTGAGCAGCCCTCTAGAACGTTAAGGGCTTTTCTTAAATCCTCCCCCCCCCAAAAAAAAAAAAAAAAAAAAAAAAAAACACCAAAAAAACCCACCAACCTTCATAGAAGAAGAAAAAACCTCTATATAAGAAAACTTAATTGTAACAGCTGTAGACACCCTCAAGTGTAGGAAACCTTTCATTTTATAGCTTGTCATACAGAATTTTACGGATTTCTACCTACTTACACAAGTACAAGGCTCTGCAACTAAAACACATTTCTCTGCATAGATACCAATTCTGAAGAAATAAATATTACAGAGGGTTTTAGGTATAATTTTTATGCTCAGTTTTTATGAGGTCACCATTGAGATCAGCTATCCATAAACTTTAAAAAGATCCATATCTCTGGGCCTTTATGATTAACCTCTCACTGAAGTCTCACTGAACAAAGCAAGAACAGTAAAGGTTTTGGAAGTTACACTTAAAAGCTATCCGTATCCCCATACTCATACCTATACTTTGACAAGAAATCTTTCCCTGCACTTCCTGGAGAGACTTTCAGCTATCCTGAAGATGGTTAGATGCACCATGTTGATGATATAGTATAAGAAGAAGAGGAAAGAAAGGAAAATTTCCAATTCTGCTCTTGCTACTTTTTAAACCTGCTCCTCTTACAGGATGAAGCTTCACAAAGCAGATGAGCCAGTCCAGCTATAGAGTCACAGCATCATAGAATTGTTTAGGTTTTAAAAGACCTTTAAGATCATCAAGTCCAACTATAAACCTAACACTGCCAAGTCCACCACTAAACTGTGTGCCTAAGCACCACGTCTACATATCTTTTGAATACCTCCAGGAATGGTGACTCCACCACTTCCCTGGGCAGCCTATTCCAATACTTGATAACCCTTTCAGTGAAGAAATTCTTCCTAATATCCAATCTAAACCTTCCCTGGTGCAACTTTGGGGCCATTCCCTCTTGCTTTGTTGAACCTCATACAACTGGCCCCAGCCCATACATGCAGCCTGTCCAGATCCCTCTGTAGAGCCTTTCTGCCGCCAAGCAGATCAATACATTGTCTGCAAATTTACTGTGTTAACTGCATATAATCTTGAACCCAAATAGAGGTGATTTAAATTTTGTATTCAGTCTACAAAAAGGGGAGCAGTTAAGGGGAAGCGCTCTCCTTTACATTTTTCTTCCTGATATTTACTGGTCTCCAACCCAGTTAGAAACGCAGAAATATCTATTTTTTTTCCAACATTTTCATAATACTTATTGCATAACAAGCAACAAGTATTCTGTGATGCAGTTAAACATAAATGTATAAAGAGAATTAAATATGGCCAAGGAAGTTAAGG
>NW_010138606.1:0-312 GCF_000699245.1 Pterocles gutturalis
GGCAGCGATTGCCATCCCAGCCCAGCCGCCCCCGCGGGGCTGGGCCGCATTTCACAGCCCCACTGCCAGTGTCCCCCACGGGACGGGGCTCAGTCCCCTCCTGGTTCCACCAGCCCCCTCAGCGGGGACACTGCCACCCTGCCGATTGCTCTGCATTGCAATTCAGGGGGAAAAAGTCAGGTTTTGGGAAGTGAGGAGGGAAAGCTGCCCTGCACCCATGCCCTAACCAAACCGCACTCCGATTTTCACGGCTTTTCCTCCTGGTTTGAGCACCTGGGGGGTCCCTGCAGCCTCCTGGTCCCCAGGTGCACA
>NW_010138606.1:624-968 GCF_000699245.1 Pterocles gutturalis
TCCCCCGCCACAACCTATCCCTCGTGGGGAAAAGCATCTCGTGACGGGTGGGAGATGGGACCCCTCTCGGTTCCATCGTTTTTCCAAAGGCCGGAGGAAGACACACAGGGTGGAAAACGCATGCCAGCAGCACGGACAACACCTTAGCAAAACCAGCAAAACCATTTTGCAGCACGCTGTACAAAAAAAAACACAAAAAAAGCCCCTTTTTCTTCCCCAAAATTTAAAGCGCCTCCCCAGGGCCGGTGCTGCTGAGTCAGCGTCGGCACTGCTGAGTCACCGCGACGCCAACCGGCGATGAGATCAGCCGCGGGGGCTTCAGCATCTCCACGCTCACCGGCAGG
>NW_010138606.1:1217-1537 GCF_000699245.1 Pterocles gutturalis
CGCCCATGAGCCGGGATGGCCACCACGCTCGTCATCCGCATCCTCCCCATCTTGCTCGCCAAAGGACAAATGGAAATAATAAAAAAGGGGGGAAAAAAAAGAAAAATGTAATTTTGCTTTTTTTTCCCCTGCTGGGGTCATCAGCGCCAAGGGGGATGTACCGCCACCGCCTCTGGCTTCCCCGGCCCGGTGATGGGGTTGATGACTCACGGGGAAGGAGGAGGGGAGGCGGCGCGTCCACGGGGGCTGCCGTCATGTTTGTAAACCTAAAAAAAGCCATGTGCGGGCAGGCAGCGTGCTCTGGCCGCCAGCACCGGCTG
>NW_010138606.1:1810-3054 GCF_000699245.1 Pterocles gutturalis
CAACGGTGTGAAGTGCAGTGGCTCAAATGCAACGGCTTTAAGTGCAACAGCGTTAGATGCAATGGCTTTAAGTTCAGCAGCTTAAATGCAACGGCGCTAAGTACGATGGTCTTAAATGCAGCGGCTTAAATTGCAACACCAACGGGGGTTTCTAAGAGGCTGAAGGTATTTAAAGCCCGTCACCCTGTTGCAGCTCATCCTCCTTCTACACCCCATCGCCTTCCCGAACAGCGTCTGCAACAGGCTGCAGCTCCCGGGATGCTTCTCCTCCCATTCCAGCCAGGCTGGGACACAGGGGGTTGCGGTAACCGGGGTTGTGTCACCAGCAGCCATCGGCTCTGTCCCCCAGCCATTACACAGCATCCCCCGGCCTCCGCACTGACGAACTGCAGCAATTACAACTTGCTCCAATCTATTTTTTTTTTTTACAGCATTTTCAGGACTTGGGGTGATTCAGGGTTTGGGTTTTTTTTAATTCTCATTTGGCTGTGATGGAAACTGCAGGCTCAGGAGCTCGCGGTCCCCAGCTCCCTCATTCGACAGCAAAATCTCATTTAATCAAAAGATGCGGTGACTGGATGTGCAGAAGCACTCCTCTTTTTTTTTTTTTCTTTCCCTTAAGAACTGCCATTTTAGCTGTAGCAAACAAACACGCCGCATTGTCCCCGTGACACGACTCCCTCTGACAACCCCACAACCCGGCAGAACCCTTGCCTGCAAATCCCCGCTGCCTGCGCACTGCCAGCCCCATCCCACCGCCGAGCATCCTGGCTCCTGGGGAGCGGGAAAAGGAGGTTTTGTCCCTGGGAGAGAGGAAAAAATTGGGGTTGAGCTGGGTTTGTGGGGCTGGCAGCGGCGTGGCAGGCAGATGTGGAGCAGGGACGGAGCCGATCGCAGCTGTTTCACCTCCAGCCTCTTCCCGTTTTATTTCATCTCCCCTTGGATGCCGGCCCGGGGAAGGGGGGCGGCGGATTAAAGAAAAAAAAAAAAGTTCTTTCATCCTCAAAAATGGTTTGGCACCCTCTTGCACTGAGCTCAACACAGTGAGATTAAAGAGCTGGCAGAGGAGGAGAGAGGGGGGACAGGTCCCCACGGGAGCTGGGTTTGGGGTGCCATTGCTCTCGTCCCTTCCCATACCCTGAACCGTGGTGGGGGACAGCGAGGGGACAGGGATGGTGGGCTTCGGCGCTGGCCACTTCACCGCCGTCCTGTTAGAAAGGCTCCTGAGCGCAGGTGGAGCGAGG
>NW_010138606.1:3080-4572 GCF_000699245.1 Pterocles gutturalis
GGGGACTCCACTGCCACAGGAACGGGGACCAAAGATGACAGCACAGGCAGGCAGGGGACACAGGACCCCAATGTCATAGTGACAAGGAGAAGGGAGGCCAGCACAAGCAGGGAGGGGACTGGGGACCTCAGCGGCAAGGGGATGGGGACTAGGGACCCCCACACGTGCAGGGAGGGGAGTGGGGACCCCCAAGCTGCAGAAACAAGGAGCAGGGACCCCAGCATGCACAGGCAGGGGGCAAGGGACACTATAGGGATGGGGACACTGGTGCACACGAGCAGGGGACCAAGGACCCTGACACAGTGGGGATGGGGACAGGGGAGCTCCGGCACACATAAGCAGGGGGTCAGAAGCCCCAATACTATGGGGACAAGGACACACAATGCCACAGGGACAGGGGACCGGGGTACATATAGGCAGGGGACCAAGGACCCTGATGCCACATAGATGGGGACCAGAGACCCCAGCACACACAGGCAGGGGACCAGGGACCCTGGTGCTGCGGGGATGGGGACCGGGGACCCTGGAACACACGCAGGCAGGAATCCAAATGTCCCAATGCCATGGGGACAGAAACTGGGGACCCCAATGCCATGGGGACAGGGACCAGGGACCCCCGCACATGCAGACAGGAGACCAAAGACCCTGATGGCATGGGGACAGGGACTGGGACCCCAACGCACGCAGACAAGGGACCAAGGACCCCAATGCCACAGGGACAGGGACCAGGGAGCCCAGCACATGCATGCAGGGGACCGAGGACCCTGATGCCATGGGGACAGGGACTAGGACCCCAACACATGCAGGCTGGGGACCCCAGTGCCATGACGACAGGGACTGCAGCACATGCAGACAGGGGATGGAGAACCCTGATGGCATGGGGACAGGGACCGGGGACCCCAGCACATGCAGACAGGGGAGTGGGGACACCAGTGCCATGGGGACAGCGCACTCCCAGTGTGCCAGCATGCCAACAGGGACAATGCCGGGAAAGGCTTTCTGGGACCCAGACCTGCAGCACAACCCTGTGTCCCAGAGGCACTGTGCCACCGCTTCAATGTCCCCGTTCCCAACAGGGCCACCAAAGCCCCACCAGGAAAGGCCAAAGTTGGGGGGGGGACGGACATTTTGCCTTTCCAAGGTCCCACCGGCTCCTCCTAGAGCCACCTCTCCCCTTAATTACCCACGATAAAGGGTCCAGGTCGGTAATCCAAAAACCAAACCTCGTCACAGCTAATTAGGTGCCAAAGGCCAAGAGCGGGGCTCGTTTACGTGGCCACCGTCACCACCTGCGAGGACTCTGCTCCGCCGCTGCCCATCCCTCCCCGGCATGATGCAACCCCACGGCCGCACCGGCGCTCCCCGCATCCCGGCACGCCGCGGTCCCCACTACCCCGGCGTCCCCAGCACCCCGACACCTGCGACGGGGTTTTATTTCGCAAAGAATCGGTGGATCTGGAGGCGGATCCGGAGGCAGCTCCGGCGTTGGCGG
>NW_010138607.1:0-5844 GCF_000699245.1 Pterocles gutturalis
TTTAAGCAGTCTTTAACCCACGACAATCCTATAAAAACGTTCTTGCCTCCTTTAGTGCTTCTTCCTGCTCTTTACAATATCCATAGCTGCATTTTTGAATCTTGCGTTGGTCTTTAATGTCAGCTGTAGTTAAGCTTTGTCTATGGCCATGCCAAGGCAAAAAATACTGCTTCTGTCTTTGAAAGCCATTTAACTGTCCAAATAAATATTGTTAAAAAACAGAGGTACTTTAAGGAAGAGTGTGAAAAGAAAAGCTGAAAAAAACCCCAACTAACCAAAAATAAAACGTGGGATACATGAACTGAATTGACTTCAGTGTTAACTAACATAGAAACTACACAATAGTGAAATATGTTGTAAGAAATAAAAACAAATTCTAAGAGGTTTTATGCTAGTATTCTTTCTTGTTATCTGCGTAATCAAGATTTTTTTTTTTCCTTTTTTGGAGGAGAACAGCTTTTGACTTGATGATTCAGCCAGAAGACAAACATAAATCCATAGTAAGAGATTTCATAGAATCATAGAATGGTTTGGGTTGGAAGAGACCTTAGAGATCATCGAGTCCCAACCCCCTGCCATGGGCAGGGACACCTCCCACTAGCCCAGGTTGCCCAAAGCCTCATCCAGCCTGGCCTTGAACCCCTCCAGGGATGGGGCATCCACAGCTTCTCTGGGCAACCTGGGCCACTGCCTCACCACCCTCACAGGGAAACATTTCTTCCTAATATCTAATCTAAATCTCCCCTCTTTCAGCTTAAAACCGAGCATTAGATAGAGACAGACATTCAGAGTTGAAGCTTTCTGCATAGCATTGCCTTCGTGTCAGTTGAGTTGTGCCTAAGGACTTCCATCGGTTCTGAGACAGTAATGGCTCATGTGTTATTGGCTTGTGGAACTGCTCTGAACCTTGCGCATCTGTGGCAAGTGAGACCTGTCAGGTTTATCTCAGCTTCTTTCTGTCCACAATAGTCTTAATTGTGTTACGTTCCTGCCAGTGGCATGGGAGAAAAAGAAATGAGAACCCAGCCAAGTCAGAGTTCCATAGTCTCTACAATCTTCCAAAGGAGTTAAAGCCTTTCATTTAATAAAAAGCAGTGAAAAAGCTCTCCACCTGGAGACAAATTCTTCATTGTCAGCATTGACAGAGGTTGCATTGTGCTGGTTGGGAAGGGGAAAGCAAGTGCTTGGTGAGAACTGGCCTGAACCACACAACAAAGATTGCCTTTGGGTCTTGACACTGCTTCGGTGTCTGTATTCTCTCAGCACCCGTCTCCTCTGATGCACAAATGGAGTAGGTCCTGTATTCCTGGAAATAAGTGAGTACCCCTTATCATCAGAATCTCCTTCATGTTACACATTGCATTTAAAGAGGTTTTCCTCTCATGAGGACTGAGCTGTGTTATTTAAAAATTACCATGTTAACAGAGAATGAAGTAATCTAAAATAAATTCCTCCCATGGTGAATGGGATAGTTTCCTAATTGCGGAACAACAAAAATGTATATACAGAGTGATGGGAAAAGAAGAAATTTTGAAAGCAAAGGACCATCTGCATTATGAAGTAACAGTTGGAAACATTTTTTATTTTTCTTGTAGTTTTATTTAGCTTTTGGTTTGTATTTCAGCTACGAATGGGTAGTACACAGAACCCCTGTCCGGAGTCTCACATTTTAAAAGAACAAAAATTTTCTAACATGCATGATCCGGCTGGTATTTTCAGTCATGAAGAAATTTGCTCATTAAAATATATTTCTGAGTTTGGCAATCTTTATTTCACGTCTGTTTTTTTTTTTTTTTTTTGTGAGATCCATCAAAGTTTAATTAAAAAAAAAGCCACACTACTTTTTAAAAGAACATCTTTAGTGAAAAATTATGATAATAGGAACTGGTCATGCAATTTTAACAATTCTCTGCCTCCATCTTCAAGAGTCTGGGATCGGGGAGTATATTTAGTGAGCTAGAACCACCTGGGGTATTGGAGCTTTGGTAACACTTGCACCTCAGGTAGTGCAGCAGCACCATGAATCTTTGCTAGTTCCACAGTCAGAGAATCAGAATCCTTGGTACAAACTGTGTTAATGCAGCAACTTATTGTTCTGATAATTCATGTTAAACACACAAAAGATGAGTTTCTGCATTCCTCTGAGTATTCCAGATTCTCCTGTGAGCTCCTGTAAGTACTGGTGGTACCTCCTGCCGTGCTTTCCTGTCATGTTGGTAGTTAGGCAAGGAGAGTTTCACAAATGAAGCAAAAGAAAGCACAAGAAAACTGAAAATAAGCATGCTACACGTTCACTCTTGTTCCGCCAGAAACTTTGATATAGAGTCAAGGCACTTGGTTCAATAAATGTGTCAGCCTGTAGTAACTTCCTTTGTAAACACTGATACAGGTCTGATGCAGTGTGCAGAGTAAAATGTTTTAAAATTGTCCCAGAATAAAGATTTTTTTTAATATACTATGGGACAGTTATACCTACCAAAGCTTTTTATTATTTTAAAGATAAAATACAGTGGGTATAAATCTAACAAAGTTACGGGATTCCTCCCAAGAACTATTCTTGCTGCCTTTAGCAGCATTACAAATATCCCATTTTCACTCAGATAAGCTGTTCTTGAACTATTTCCTCAATCTATGAAGCCCAAACAGGACTTGTTTTCTTTGGCATAGAACATATGCATGTACATTTTACCTTAATTTTCCACTATAAATGTTCAGGACTTCTGTAGAAAGCTAGAAATAGTTTTGGTATCAAAATAACAGTGTAAGTTTTGTAAAAATGCTGCCAGGTAGCTTTGAACACATACAGTGTTGTATCTGAAACACATTGAGTAAAATAAAAGGAAGGGAAAGAACCCCAGAATCAAAGAGAATCTCTCAAGATTTCTGTAGTGCTCCATCTTCCAGGGCAGAAATTGTTGATGGCTACTGAGTATCATACCTCCATCTATCCACCCCTTGCAACCTCTGCCCAGACTGTTAATAGCCTGATTGTCCTTCTGTTGAAGCTAGCAGGAAATCTGTGCTTGATTCCAGCTGAGCAGAAGTACGCTGTAAGTGAGGGATGGTGAAGGAAGAAAAACAAATGCTGCCATAAATCATTTACGCAGGCGTCATGGTTGCTCAGTAGACTGTGAGTTTTTCTGCTCTCTGGTGTGTGCCTTCTTGCCACCTTTCTAGCAGTCGTTCAGAACAGGCGTGAGGGGATGTGAAATCTTTGCAGTCATTCACCTGCTTTCCCTAGATGAACAGATGAAATGGGATATCTGGTGGGAGATGAGCTGACATTTTTGAACTAAGTGGTGGCCAAGTTCATGTCTCTGTTTTTGTTTCCTCAGTATAAGACTTAAATTTAAGAAGGATTCATAACAGATTCAGTTTTCACTCTTGAGGACATTTTCCAATTTTGGAGGCTTCTGCTGAGGAAACTATTTTTCTCCCTGGTTCATGATCCTAATAAGCACATTAAAAAAAAAAAAAAAAAAAGCAGCAACATACAAGTAATGCGGTGACCCAAGCCAAAAATAATAGCAAGAACATTGTAAGGACTAACTGTATCAGAAGAGCAGCAATAAGTTTTGTTACTTACCGACAGCATAATATTTGAGAGCTTCTCTTTATGTTTCATCTGACAACCTTCCAGCAATGTCCTATGACAAATTAATGCTTATGGGGAACATGTAACGGCAAAGAGAAAGTAGTAACAGTGGAGTAGGTGTGTGACGTAGCTGGCTGTTGGATTTGTGCATGAGGCAAAAGCAGGGGTTGTTTTATTTCCTAAAATTTATGTTCCCTTGTTAAGGAGCACTGAAGGCTGAAACCCTTATATCCCCTTCTGAGATGTTATTGTTGCTGCAAGTTCATAGATAATACCAAGCGTTTATGGGATAGTTTGCACCAAAACCAGATATACTGTCTGGCCCCAAATTTTTACAAGGGAGACATTAGAGAATAAAGTGTAGGTGACTCAGTGGGGAAGTTTTGTCTGCAAGAATTATGGATTTTTGCAAATATAGCTATTATTGCTTCACAGTTTAAGAATCTTAAACATGAATTTCGGACAAACAGTTAGCAGCTTTTAATATAATCAGCACAGGATTGTTCCTTGGCACTGTATTAATGGAGTAGAAGTATAAAAATAAACCTCCTGTGAAGTTAAAAGCCCTGGAAAGGTGATTTCTGTTACAGATACCTCCTAAGAAACATGTTTTGATGTAAGATCAAATTACTGATGTTATACATGTGAATATTTGAGGTATTGAATAGATGTCCATGGGACATGGCTAGAGAGGGCACATAGGCTGGGCTTAGAGAGGGGTCAAGTATAGTGTGGGTCTGTAAGGGCTACCCGTAAAATGTGGTGCTCACGAGAGGTTTTATGTCTGTGCTTCAGGATTGCAGGCTTACAGATAGTTTGACATGAGCTGCTCAAGGGATGAGAGGCTGTCAGCTTGGTAAGTGCTGCTGGAGAAGTTTAAATAAAAATAGTCATGTGGATTTCATCTTATTCCAATATGTGGAGGGGGGAAAAGTTTTTAAAAATAAGCAAACAAATCAGAAAACCCAATCCCAAACCCCAATGTATGCTGTACTAGAATGTGAGTGAGGTGCTTTCGTTTTCTGAAGCTTAGTTCAGGTATTTATCTTCGTGAGTTTAAATTCTTTCAAGTGCGTTCTCCTCACAATTTCTGCTACTTTATTAATGCCTGAAATAGACAAAACCAAGCTACAGGAGGGAAGGCAGGCATGTGGAACGTGACATTTGTCCATGCCTCTCCCAGATGGGGGCGTGCAGTGCAGTTGTCACCTGAAGGGGACAAGGGCCACATGCAGGGCGTTAAGGCATGTGGTGAAATTCCCCTGGGCTGCAGCGGGGCACAGCAGCGGTCCTGAATATATCAGCAGTATGTAGTTTGTTGTTCAGCGTGCTGTCATGCTTGCTTACAAAATTTGAGTGCATCTTACTCCAAGCAGCTTCCTTGCTCTATGCCCTGGGTGCCAAGCGATGAGCAGAAGCCACCGCACACCTCGCCAGCTGCCGTAAGGTTTTTTCTGCTGATTAGATCTGCACTTCGAGCTATCCTGGCTGAGCAAGTAGAATTGCAGCGGGGCTTGTGAAAACAGGAATTGGTTGGCTTTTTTTCTTACTCTTTATCATTTGTGCTGATGCACTGCCTAGACCTGCTGGCCAAGGACCTCCTTGCTGCACTGTTCGGGCTACTTTACAATACCAAGTGAAATTGCCATCCTTGCCCTGAAGAGCTCGTAGGAAACGTACTTCTTTGCTCTATCTGCAGGGCTGCGAGCGATGTACGATTATACAAGTAACACTGCCAGGTCATGCTTCCCTCTGTTTTGTGAGGAAAAGCTGGGAGAAGTTCAATGACCCACACTAGAGTCAGGTAAATACTGGCTAATTCCCTACAAACATTACTTCAGCTAAAAATGGGTTTGTTGGCCGGTTTTGCCTAGATGCCAAGTGATGATGCTGCCATGTCTGTAGAGTTGGGCTTAGATGCAGTTAACCATTTCTGCCTGTCTTCTCCAGCTAGGATAAATAGTTACGGCCCCAAGCCTGCAGCACCAGCAATTTACAGCCAGATGTTTAACCGCTGCCACTGCGGAGAATGGCAGGTTGTTACCGTGGGGGCTGGCTGGAGAGAGGGGCACGGGGGGTGGGGTGGAGGCCGGGGGTTAGAAATAAAATAACCCGCCAGTGGGGATCTTTAGAGCCTTTATGTAAACATGTCTGGAATGAAAACAAGGTGGTTCTTTTTTTTTTTTTTTTTTTTTTTTTTTTTTTTTTTTTTTAAGGTTTTTATATCCCCAAACCCACTTATATGGGGT
>NW_010138607.1:5857-47089 GCF_000699245.1 Pterocles gutturalis
AAGGCACCACAGTGCAGGAGATTGTGCCCACGAGTCTGATTCAGCGCTAGGTTTGTGCAAGGCGCCGGCTTTCGACGTCAGTTATGTTTTTGCATTGCAGCCATAAAGGGTGGAAAAAAAAGAAGGAAAAAAAGGATAGTGATCGTAGGGGGGAAAAATAGCTGGTATAGTAGCAGTGAACTGGAATGACAATATTGATCTTTAATATGAATGATAGGGCCCTGGGTGTAATAGAAAGTAATAATAAAAAATATACGTGAGGTCTTCTGTGCTTTTGGGTTTTTAAAAAAACTCTCAATATAGAACCCTCCTCACTTCTGAGTCTGAAAAGAAGCAGTTTAATATTAATGGCCTGCCTTTGTTTTAGTAAGACTCATACTTTACTCTTCAGAAGTTTGACTGTATCCATAGGTTTCTTGCTGGGCATGTCATTTTGACAATTTTAAAGTTCCTTTATTTATGCAGTTCTTGCATTAACTATAAATGTGGTTATGCACTTTTTTATTTGAGAAAGTAGAGTCAACAAATATGTTTGGATTTGGAGCAGAAGGGGTAAGGATTAGTCTGTGGGGCTTGGAGGATGTTTGCTTCATCTTCGTGGGGCAGCACCTCTGTAAATCTGTGCCAGATGTAGAAGGCTTGTTGCAGAAGTGCTGTGTGGTGCCAGCACGTACACTTGCTTCAGGAAACCTTGGTCAGAAAGGGAGAAGCCCTTACTCCTTGCTGTAGAAGATGCCAGTTCCTAGCATGGTGCAGAATCAGGCTGCGTGACCCTTTTACCCACTCGTTGTGCCATGTTGTTTAAGAGCCATGATAGTCAAGACAGATTGTCTCTATCCCTTCAACTGTTCTGCTTTGGCTTGGCAGAGTTTGCCAGTAAATGTCTTGCACAGCTTCGTAAGATGTTCTTTCCTGTGCATCCTACACTGATCCTGCCATTGCTTTAGATGGATTTAGCTCCTTATCTGAGTGCTCCACTGACCTGGAAAGGCTCAGTGCAGGGTTAAAGGTCCACAGGTAAGGATAAACTTACAGATCAACTCTCATTTCAAATACTATGTAGTTTTTTCCCCGTTTTAAAAAGTTTTCCCCACCCTTTTTTATTGCCTTTTTTTTTTTTTTTTTTGTCAGGGGATGGAGGTAGCTAGAGAAAAAAGCAGAGGTTTCAGCTGCCTAGGAATCTGAGTCCTTTCACAGATAGCGGGGTGGGGAGGGATGCCACTCATTTGCTTTGTCCCACAGAGAGAGCAATTTTACCAAGGTTTTAGAAACATTTATTACTTGTTAATAGGAAAAGCCCCATTTTCACTTACTCTCTTCTTTTCTAAGAAGATATTAATGTATTGTTTTTCTCATGTTTAAGAAAAGCAAAATTGCAGCTGCCGTAACCACATGAAGTCAGTAGCTAGTAGCTCAGGAATGCTCCTATTGGCACGTGCTCTTGAAAGCTTATTAAGAGAGAAGAGGGTTTGCTCCAATCGTTAGATTTAATGAATAAAATCTTCCTGGGATTTTGTGCAAATGGTAGATTGTCAAGAACTATATGAAATCTGTGAGAGATGTGAGAAACAGGTCTTATGGCCTAAAAACAGAGCCACTCTTAGAGAATTAGCTTGCTTTTCCCCCTGAGATTAACACTTAGCGATTCTGGGCTAAAATTCAAGAAGAACGAACTCTAACCTGTGCATTTTCCCTCCGCTTGTTTTTCTTAACCTGAAAACAGTCTTAAGAGTGTTTGCAATAAAACGCCAGGAAAAATAAAATGAAATTAAATAATCCATTTTCAAGCTTTGGGAACTACTCTTTGCAGTTTGTAAAGAAATGGAAAAATACCTCTACACTCAACAGGCGTTTGACGGCTTGCTCAAGTTCAGCTTGTCCACCGTCAGATGTGGCCAGGCATTTTCTGCTTTAGCTGCATGCCCCTGTGGATGTGCCCTCACCCTCCCAGATGAGTTTGTTCATCCATAGCACTCGTGGAACCTGCTCCTGACTTAGCAAATGGGCTTCTCTTTGCTGTATGGGATGGGAGAGCTCCTGTCTGTTGCTCTTCTCCCCTTCCATCCCTGTCCAGGAGGAAGACTTTGTCCTAGCACAAGTGTGATTCATATTTCCCACCCAAAAGTTTATTTTTTCTTCTCAGATATGGAGTATAAAACTAATATTACAAAGAATGCTACAGTAATAGCTATCTGAGCAGCTAGTGTGGAAGTGCAGTTTAAGGGAAGCTTCTGGAAGTGTCCATCAAGATGATGTGTCGTCAGAATTGGAACTGATTTGAATTCCCGTTGAGCTGAAGGCTAATGGTATCATAGCTGGGTGCAGTTTTGATATGAGATGTGCATGTGCATTTTAATATGAATGTTGTTAGTTTGCTCTTTTGAAGCTACAGGATGGGGTCACGGTAGGCTGAACCAGATGGCAACCCTAGGTCCAGGGAGAGGGACACCCGAGCCTGGATGCTCTGGGGGATCAGGGTCCTACCATGTATTTAAGCACACTCCTCCTGTGGATTTGATGCAGCTTTTGATTCTTTCATGGTAAAAGTAGTAGCAAAGGAATTTAAAAGCTGCCAGTTGACCATACAGCTGTTCCCTGTTCCCATCCTTCTGTCTCCTGACTGTTGTTCAGGTGGTACACATAATTTGTATCTGATACCGAGTGTTTTGAGATGCTGAATGTGCTATGAAAAGGCAAATATCTTAACACACTACTGCCATTCAGGGGCTAAGAAATACAGTAAACACATACATAGGGGTTTTCAGGTGACTTATTTTAGATGTTACTTGCTGAGACATTCCTGTGGCTGTAAAGATTTACAGCTTTCTTTTCAGTAGTCTCTTCTATCCTGCTTGTCAATTTTAAGCTAGATGTTTCTGAGGCATGATTTTGCCCTTTAATCAGCCCAAAGTGTTTATTTTTCTACATTGCACAATTTTCTAGGGCGTAAGAACTTGAAAATGAAATTGAGTAGAAAAATCACTGTATAAGCTACTGTGAGCCCCATTTTTCTGCTTTAGTTGCCCTCTCAGATAGAGAACTCTGATTTTGTGATCCTGGACATCCTGGATAGATAAGCAAGGCTAAAAATCACTTGGGATGTTTTTGCTTATATAGGTAGTTCTGTTTCAATTGACCTAATGTTATATAGGCGCTTTACTTTTGTACAGTTTCAAAATCAGAAGTAAAATGCATATAGGAGAAAGAAAAACTCTACGGAACAAACTGATACCCATACCCGTGCTTCTGGAATATCTTTATCTCATTTTTTAGTCTCTTGGTCTCAAAACTGGAATTCAGCAACAGCTAGAGGTCTCCTAGCTGGGACTTGCCTGCCTTATAGCTAACTTTCTTTTTTTTTTTTGACTGAATTTCCAGAACTGCCAATGCTGCTCTCTGATTCAGTAGGGCTCTGGGTATATGAATACTAACTCATGTTGTAAAATAACAGCACGATAATTTAAGTTATAATTTTTTTAGTGCTAATTTAGATTTTACATTTGAAAAATTAAAAACTGTGAATGACATTTGCATTTGAAGAATGCTTTTCACCACGAGGAAATAATTATTGAAATAGCTGAATATCCAGGCATTCATAATGAAGTTGGAGTTTCTAAAATAATCAGAAGAATGTAAAAAATACTTTGCTAAAGCTTTTAGGAGACTATGGAATTGAAAGCTTTTTAGATTTTAATTTTCAGAACTGATTTTCCTGGATATAGAGTTAATATTTAAATCCAGAGGAAGATTAAATAAAACTAAGCCAAGTTAATAATAGTTGTCTGAAATCTTCCCTGATTGCAAGATTTCTCATCTGATGTACTTGGAAAACATTTGTGTGGCTCATTCGCCCTTGACTCAGTAACACATACATGCATGTATTTTTCCTTGGGGCAATGGGAATGAGTCAAAAGAAATGTCTGATAAAACTGCGAGCAACCAAAAAGTTGGAACTGGATTGGAAACGAGTAGGTCTTCAATTCGAGGAATCTGTTTGCTCTTTCTTTTTCTTGGTCTTGGAATATATAATCCTTTTTAACCTTCTTTCTTAATATAAGCCATACTGTACTCCATAGAGAATCCTTTTTAGGTAATAAACCTGTAGCAGTGTGAAAAGTATCGTTACACCATTAGGAGAATAGAGCCCCATTTCCAGCAGTTTAGATACTGAGGATACCACTCCTGGGTGCTGGTCCACAGGCATTCTTTTTGGTGGCAAAAATTAGTTTCTACCACATTTCCTGCAATTGTGGGCCCTCATTCGTACTCCTGTAATGGAGGCAGCGCAGCTGGTGGCGTGGACCCAAGGGCTGGGTGATGGGCTGGAGGTGGGACAGGGCAGGATGCTCCTCAGACCCACAAACCTAGACCTGGCTGAAGTGTCATCAACATGGGTTGTTCCCAGCCATGTCTGAAAACCTTTTAGTGGGCTTTTAGTATAAAAGACAGGAATTCCTCTAAATTGGAAGATGTGTCATTTCTCAAGGGAGGTAAGGTTCTTTCTGAAATTTGGCACCACCAGAGAACAGCAGCTCCAAATCTACTGGGTCTCATGCTCTCGTTTGTCTGTGTCTTGAGTTCTTGCCTTGTGTTGCAGCAGATAGATGATTCAAACACTTGCTTTAGGCACTTTTCTTCATATCTCAGTATGTTGTCTGATCATATTGCTATAAATCAGGCATGCGACTTCTCAGCTGGAAAGGTCTGTGATGAAGGTGTGTAGGGACGGTATTTGCAAGTGTTTTAATTAGCGCAGCTGGCAGTGTGCCAGCGGGGCTGAAGCAGGAGAGAGCTGCTTTTAACTTAGGACAATCACAGTGTGGTTCTGGCATTTGTGCCAACTACAGCTACTCTTGCCTTCCCCTGAATTTGGATTAATAAAGGAATTCATGTTAGAATTTAATCTCTAAGTGACCCCCTCTCTTTTAATACTCTTTAATTGGTTACGTGTGGGCATAGAGATGACTATGATTCTTTTCTTTAGCAATTATTTCATTGGGAAGTGTGGAGCTTGTAGGAGTGCTTCATGCAAGGTGGCAGATGCTGACTGCGGTGGCTCAGGGACCCCCCTGTTTCAAAGAGGTTTTCTTATTTTCAAGGAGGGCTATGTTCTAAGAGATGTAATAGGAGCAAGGTTTCTTCAGTATTGTGGGCTGTCTTTGTTGAAGAGGTTGTAGTCATTTAATGAAGAAATAATTTCATGGACAGCTGCATTGATGGGCAGATGTTACACAAATCGAAAATATAATCTGTTCCAATAAAAGAAATTAATGTTGCAGGACTTGAGAGCACTGTTGTCTCCCTAGAGGTAGTATTAGTTAAGAGGCTAGACCCAAGAACAAGGTCAGACTTTTTTTCCACTTGGAGAGCTTGTTGGAATAAATTTTTTTTTTTTTGTCTGCATTTGTGTTTAACTCATGTATCTTGTTAAGCGTGTTAATTCAGAAGTAGCCTGTGAACAGCAAACCATATAATTCCTTTTTCCTGTGATTTTGTGAGCAATAGTCATATTTGGAGAGTGTACTGAACAATCTGACCGTGGTAAAATTATGTATAAAAGGACAGCTGGTCATATTTTGTGTACTATCAGCAAGGTCTACTATTGCTGGTACTTTTTTATTGCAGGAACTATTTTGCCACTTACGTGTTACTTCCTTGTGTCTTTGTTTCCCTGGGCTTCCCTGCCTTTCATTCAGCGTATTTAAGAAAAAGTAATCCTTGTACCATGCCTTTCAGCTGCCTTTCTCTTATATAAATGTCAGCCAGGTTTTGGCTGTTAGACCATAAATCAAATGGATTGTGTTACCTAAAATTGGACAGTTTCTGCTACTTACTGAATCAAGATAGAAAGGTTAAATAAATAAATAAATTCAAAGGCATTAGAAAACTCCAGTTCTGACAAATGTTGAGCACATTTTGTAAGGAACTCGATGCCCTCAAATCTCGACATCTATAACAAGTACATGAGTTAACTCTTTGCTGAACAGCATGCCAGAAGGATATTTTAAGAATATATGTAGAAAGGTTGTTGAGATTTCATTATTTGCAGATAAGCAGAAAACATGGCTTCTTTTTTTCATAGCACGTTTTACTTGAGCCGGATTGTAAAAATAAAGAAGTTCGACTTTTTTCTTTTCTCCCAGAAATTAACAATGAATTTTATTTTCTTTGGGTGTTTCTGGATTATTCAGTCTTTACAGAATTAAGAAGCAAAGTATTTAGCAATAGCAGGAAGACTCTTCCACAGAAACAGACTTTGCAGATTTCTTGGTTTTGGTTTGTGGTGTCTGTAATTTTCTCATTGTTTTAAGAGTTCCATAATATTTAGTTTTCCTATAAAAACACCTGCCCCCATATTTCATCAAGTATGGCAGCTTTTGCACTGGGAACCATTTATTTTGGTGCAAACATCGTAATCCATGCATTTAAAGTGATGAATTTTGTTAAATCAACATTTAGGAAATAGTTGCTCGTAGCAGGAGGTCCTCTTAAATATGTGAATTATAAACCGGGAGGTCTCTTTTCTGTTCCAATTTTTTTCTCAAACATATTTAATCCATAAGATTAAAAGGTGAAAATGAATTCTTTGTAAGTTGCTGAAACTTGAGAGCACGGTCAAGGAGTGAAATTATCCAGAGTTTTGGCAGTACCATGAATTCAATAATACCCTGTTTGTAAAGCATTCATACAGTGCCCTCTTTATCTTTAATGTTTCCTCACGAGAGGTTTCAGTTTTGAATGTGTATTGTTTCTTATTATTTACTCCAATGTGCAAAACCAATACTTGCTATTTTGGACTAGAAAAATTCTGTAGTGCAGGTATGCTGAAAGTTCCCGTGTGCTCATCTGATGGAGAAATGTTGACCGATGGGACAAAGCAGCTTTTATAAGACTCAGTTTGTGTGAACTACAGTGACAGTGAGTGAGCAAACCTCACCTGGACACAAAACACCCTGAGAGAGCCAGGGAACAGTTTTCTAGGTTGGAGCTTTTTTTCTGAGAAGATGCTACAGGACAAGGACTGCTGCTTGTTCAGGAATTTGTGTTGTAATCCTTGGCCCATCCTATAGCTAGTTGAGATGTTATTTGTAGCAGTGTAACCAAAAATCGGAATGAGATCAACACACGAGATCTTCAGTGCTAGTTTCACGCTTGCCCTGAACCCTTCATCAGTGCACACTGTGCTTTGTTCGCCTCTGGTTTTCCTTCGATTGATTCTCTTCTGACATCACGTTGTCCTACTCCTAGTCCTGGCCCAAGCGCTGTTGTTATCTGCCACTTTGCGCCTACTGTTGACGAAGTTCATAGAGAAAACTTTGAGTATAATAACAAAGAAAAAATTCTCTGGGTTTTGTGTGAACTGTCAAGATTGCAAAATAGTCTGTGTGGGGGAAAAAAACCCAACAGGTTGTCATTGAATTCAGGAAGTGCAAAGGAATATTCCATCTGCTAAAAAGGCTAGTATATATGTAAAAATGGTCTTTACACAAGAGCATTAACTCTGCTCATCAGTGAAACAAGTTAGATTCTGACAGTAATTAGTCAAGCTCCTATCTGTAGTAAACTGTCATGTACAGTGGTAAATGTGGACCATAAAGAAAAGGCTACCTATTGCTTGCTCAGCAAAGGTCATGCTACTGTTATGAGAAGGACTGAAGGCACCTAAGTTATTCAAAACCAAAAGCAATTTTCAAGATACCTGGACAGGCAACTTTTTCCTCAAGCATGGGGATGCCAGGTGGTATCAGGCTGATCTGAGTGTCTTTCATTTCCATAAATAATTTTCTCATTCTTCTTGTATTCATTCCTCATAAACCCTTCTTCATTACTAGCTGTATCAGAGCTAATAGTAGCTGATGTCTGTGTCACAGCAGCTGGAAGGGATTTGGCATTTTGCTTTGTGCAGGGCAAAAGTTCCACATGTAACTGCATCTTTCTGACACTGCAGCTTTTTTGTATTTTTTGGCAGTCGTTATTAATTCCAGCAGTTAGTGACAAGGATGTTACTGTTGTCCTAGAAGATGAAATTTTGCTGGAATTTTTGAAAGTAGCATTTCCAGCTCCTGATGCAGTCAGTAGCGCTGAACAAACAGAAGCCCAGCAAGATTTGTTTTATTCAGACACTTGCCTGGCAAGCTGTTTATCCTGTATGGGATCCAACAGGCATTGTGCAAACTTTGACAAACCCTGTGTGCTTTTGATAGAAGGGAAAGCAGCGAAGTGCTCTAGCGACTCTGCTCTGACCTTCCTCCTTAATCTACTTGTACAGTTTGTTCCTACAACTAAAGTTCTCAAGCCGTGCAATATTTTATTTCTGATGTTTTTCTATCCAGTACTGTCCTTCCTGACAGTTTATACTGCCACCTGTCTTCCCGTCTGTTTTTGAGGTCTTCCCCCGCTGTGGTTTTTTTCTTACCAATAGGGCTCCTTTCCCAGCTCTCTTTCCAGTCTGGGAGTATGTAAAGGAACTGAGTAAACCCTCCTTTCAGTGCTTGCTCATTTGCAAAGGTAATCCACTTTGCCCGAGACATGCCTGCTTTTGCTTAGCATATGATTAAATTTGACTCAGATATCTTCTTGGAGATCAATTGCTCATTTTAGCTGTTGTTTTTTCTGCTGAAGTGTCTTGGGGATTTTTGTTGTTGCTGATTCTCCTTTTTTTTTTTTTTTCTTCTCTGGCTTCATATCACTCATGCGCTACCAAAGCAAACTTGACATTCAAGTAGGATAATGTTATCAGTTTCATGTTGTACTGTACTGGACGCATTCTACTTCATTCTCCTCCTGTCAGCAGCAGCAAGTCAAGCAGTCTGTAAGTATTCAAGACAATACAATAAATGAAAGAGAAGAATGGCATGCCTTTTTCTTGTTTATTTGTATAACAAAACCTTTTCACTGTTGAGGCAATGTTAATGTTAAATGTATTTTCTGAAGCTTAAAAAACCAGCTATTGCCTAAAGGATCTTACCTTTTAACTTCAAGTGCCTTTTTTTTGTGTGTGTGTGTGTGTGTGTCATTCACATAGTCAAAGTAGGACCAGAAGAGTTTGTTGAAAAAATTGTCTGAGCCTCCTGTATATCAGAGGCCATTGTACATCCTACACTTACACTGTATTAAGACAATAAAAGGTATGTGACTCATGCAAATTTGTACCTTGTCATTGTATATATTCCAGAAAGGTTGCTGGTTCTTAATCTTGTGATATCAAGAGCTGAAGAATCCAACATGACCGGCTTTGGTAATTTAGACCACTGATTATTCATCCTTTCTGGAACTTCTGTCCAAAGCTGAGGTTTTTTTTTATGTCTTCACCTGAAGTAAGGTTGGTGTTTTCTTCCCATGAAGGCACTTGGAAACTGCAGTAAGGTCTGTTCTTACAGCTTCTCTGTAAGTTAAACAAGTTGAACTTTTAGTTGGTTACTGTAAATCTTAACGTCTCTTATCTTAAAGTCTCTCTGACTTTAAAATATCTGAAGGTGAGCCACAAAGCTGATTTTGATGTCAGTAATGCTGTGTATAGAAGCACGTCAGCTTGATGTTGAACACCACTGGGCTAATACCTGTTCTTGCACAGCTTGCTCAATACAGATGTTACTAGTAGAGCCCAGCTTGACATTGGTGATGACTCTGAGATCAGGCAGTCTTTTGAACATATGCTTATTAGTTATTTTTAGCATCAACTTTTTTGGATCAGAATTTTGGATAGTATGAAGGGAAATGTTGCACAAATATTGATGTTTTGTTTGTAAGCCCTTATTTAATGTGATAGATTTGTTATCCACATCAGAGGAGGGAAACCTGCTTTGTTTAACTAGATCTATTTCCTACAAATCTATGATGTCTGGCAATAATTCAATAACTGTTCATTAGTTCTGTATCATTTTAATTACCTGAAAATATTTCCTTTCCTTGCCTGGATCGATGTTGGACTATAAAAGGCCTTTAAGTTATTTGAATTGTCCTTCTTTGCATGTTGACACAACATTAACTATTTTCAGTTTTTTGGAAAACCCTCGGTGTTATAGACCTGATTAAAAGCTACTAATGGAGCAGAGATGAATTTCTCCAAGCCTGTTAGGATTTATGCCATCAGGGCCTGTTTATTCACAGTGGGAAATGAGCAAGTGGTACTACCTCATCTTTCTGAGGCCCTAGAGTGTATTATCTTGCTTTTCTGGTACAGCGTGCAATTAAGGACTATCACTACGTGACTGGAATGGTGCCTTCTGTCTTGGTGTAATCTATGTGTCAGAAAGTTACTGTGCTTTCTGCTTTGTTGTTAGATCATATCCATCTTGTAACGTTGATAACCACTGTGCCCAATACCCTTGAAAAAGACCTTACTATCCTTGGCATTATTAAGCATGATTTTTTTTTTTTTTTTAGCTTCACTATTTTGACTTACTGTAACTTGTCTAAGCCACATGTAGAAATCAAGAGTGGTTGGTGTCCCAGCCCTGGGTTTAGAATGTGTTTGTTGCAGAGGGACCAAACCAGCTCCCCCCCATCCCAACCCGTGAGTGCTTCTGGGCATCTGCTTCTCGGTCATCATCAGTTTGGGAAGGAGGAAGCTATACCTGTAACATGGAACACCCTCCCTCCCATCTGAGGCCAACTAACCTACTTTCCTTTCTGCCCACTCCATTTTCCCAACCATTATAACTTCCCACGTTACTGTCATGCGAATCATCCCAGCAGGTTTCCATAGCAATCCAGAGTTTGTGAAGTTGATTCTCTCCTTCTATTTTATTTACTTTAGAAGTCCTCTTTCAAGTGACCCTCTAAACAGTCCCAGCAGCTGACCCGAGCCTTCTGCCAGCAAACCGTGTTGCCACAGGACCTTTTCTTTGTAATGCTTCGGCTGTGTCTCTCTTTTGCCAGGTGCCAGAAGATCAAATTCCTGATTTGCAAGCACCTGGTAAAACAGAGTCATTTAGAAACGTAGAAGGGTAGCAGTGGCTGTCAGGGAATACCTTAGGAAATAGAAGGTTTTTAGCAGGTTTTGTTTTGTCCCATGCAGGAACAAAGCTCACCTAGGTACAGGTTTTGCAATTACAGAAAACAGCAATAGTCTATTTCAAGACAAATAAAGGTTTCGCACCTTGGAACGCTTCTCAGTGTCTTTTCCTTTCGCCAGCATGACAGTTTGTCAGCCCCCTTTTCGTCAGTGCTAAAATTCTAGGCGTTAAGAGATTTTGCCTGCTGATGGAGCTTCAGGAAATCTTTGAAGTAAGGTACATTAGCATATAAACTCTGGAGCTCTTTGGTTGCACTCTGGTCAGGATAATAAATGTTTGTTCAGGTGCCCTGTCTTGGGAAGTGAGTTTTTTCTGCCTTGTCACAATACATCAGCTATTGTGCTGTATTTTTTGTTAAAACACTTGTCTTATTTTTCAAACCTGGGCCCATTATTTCTAATTTCTGTTCCCCCAAATTATGTATCTTGAATGTTCTTTTGATCTCCCCAGCTCTAAGTCAGAATGAAAGTGTTCCTCCCATGCATATGGATGTCTCCCTCCCTTGGGAGATTCTTCCCTGACTGGTAGAGGAAATGGAAACGGATCAATCATCTGTCACTTAATGGTGTTAAAGATGCAGTGACCTTTATCTCTTAGCAATTCTGATAAAAAGCTTGTTCCATTGCATGGCAAGCATCCATGTTTTGGTAGCTGGTATCTAATAAGTCAGGTTTTTGTAGGATTGGCCATACACCTGGAGAGTGAATCTGAAGTGCTCTAAACGTGCGTTGATGAATTAGGCACATGTGCAGTAAATGTGATCTATAGAATTTTTTTGATTAATTGCATGTACATAAGCCATCTGTACGGTGATTGTGCATTAAGTAAGGTGCAAGAGCTGTTCTCCAGGACATATGGCCAGAAGAGGATTTTCTGTGGGAAGAAAAAAAAAAAAAAAGTGTTTTGGAAAATGAGAACTCATTTAAACTAGCCAGAATGTGCAATAACTTTGTTTTTTGTAGGCAGAAAGAGTATGAACAGAATACTGTATACAAACAGAAGTTTTAAAAGTATATATTTTAAGAGAGTTTACTAGTGACAGATGATATTTCCTACATTTTGTATGAGTGGTTTTAGATAGGAATTGCTTTCCGGTTTTAATAAAATTAAATTGTGCTGGGAAAAATCAGGATTAGAACAGTCCACAATAGGAAGTCTGTAGGACATGTGCACGTGCCAGAGGGACTCTCTCATTTGCTTTTGCCGGTTCTGCCGCATTGAAGCACTCATTTGCAATATTGCATTAATGTAGGGGTTTGGAGTGAATTATAAAAGGGGTGGATAACAGCTTGCTTTGACTGTAAAGCTGCGCTCTCATATTTTTGGCACTAGGTAAAAAGGGCTGATTAGGAGAATCTATTTCCTGTATGTTCAAATATAAACCAGATACTAGGTCATGAAAAAAGTCATTCACTGTTTTCTAAAGACCTTTTTTTTTCTGCCAATGTGAACTGATAGTTCAAGTGGAAAACTGGGCAATGTGTTAGTCCTTACGCATAAAACAAGCATCAAGAAAAGGTGATTGTATTAATTCTTTCCTTCCTTCCTTCCTTCCTCTGTGGATTCTGATTGTTTCTGGCTTTAAACAGATGAGATTCTCTAATGACCATGTTAGTGCTTTTAATCTTTCAAAGCAGGAGTGAAAATGCAATTACTGTACATGAATATCAAAAATAATACAGGTCGGGCACTGTTTTGGATGTTCCTGGTTTCATATCATTTTTAGAAATGAAGATCTAACCTGTAGTAGCGGGTGGTCAATATTCTAACTGTTGATGCTTGCACTTTTTTATGGTCATCCCTTTGAATACCTACATTATCACTCATATTCAAATAATATTGAACCCCCAGTGTTGCGCATATCCCTCCTCGAGACAGCTTCAGACTGCCTTCCATCTAGAGGGAGTTACAGCTGATAGTCCTGTATCTAAGAATAATTCCTTAAGGGGACACGTGATGGTACCATCCCAGTGGCAGCCCCGTATCCCCGTTAGGTTGCTGCTGCCTCACCAGAGCACGTGGTCCAGGAAGCTCGCTCTGCAGCCCTGTCTAACCGATGGGCTTCTAGCTCGCTAACCTGCTCACCTTGCCTCCGATGGTTTAACACACAAAGAAAGAAAGAAAAAAGTGCTCTCTTATCATTATATGATCTCTTATCATTATATCAGTGTTTGCTGTATGAACTATGGCTGGATGATGCAAACGTTCTTAGGGAAAACAACATCCCAGAAATGCACGGTGAGGTTTGGGGTACAGGAGCCAGTAGGCTTGGGCTGGCCGTGGTGCCTAACGGGAGCTGAACTCTTTATACTGGTGCACACAGCTCCTGAAACTTTTTCTGACACAGGCCCACTGTTTCCATTAAAGGATTTTATGGGGCTCCCTACACATCATATCTTACATAGCTTACAGTATTGGCTCTTAAAAGTGGCTTTGAATGCAATCCCAGGGCCCCCCAGGAGCAGCTTTATGGGCTGCTGGTGAGCTGGGAAGCCTCGGTCGGCTATCCCTACGCTAGCAGAGCCCCGGGATTGGCTTTTCCAGATAAAATGATGAAGCATCTGTTTTGTCTAGTTTAATTAAACTTGGCTTCCTTACTGAATAAAGCAGGGAGCATTGCAAAAACCCACAAGCTCTTCTTCCAGTGCTCCTGCCCCCTATTCAAAGGAAAAGCCAGTTACAATCAAACGCCAGTGCCTGATCCCCCTCCGTACCGCAGTGTCTGTGCCTGTGTAAAGGTTTTTCACATATGCCTTAAAAATGAAAGAAAAATCTTCATCATCATGGTAGCTTCTGTGATGTGACCTCTGGCAGCCTTGGGATGAATCCAGCTCTTTTTTAGGGTAGATGTAAGGGGAAGGGTGTCCCACTCAAAAAGGTTTCTTGTGAGCGGCAGTGTTGTGTTAAGAGGTACGTAAGGATGGATAATGCAACTTGGGCTGGTTTTCTGCTGCCTGTGTGCAGGGGGGAAACAAGTGTGTAAAACCCGAACGTCTTATTGCATGCTAATTTTAAAAGTGATGAAAGGATGTACCGGCAAGCGATGAATCAGGCACTTAAGGCACAGCACAGCTTGTTTTTAGTGGTGAAAGGGACTGAGTAATATGTATTTTTGTCCTGCAGGGTAAATTTTAAAATATAAGGGGAATAAAGCTGAATACTGTATAAATACACAGCATTTTTTTTTTCCTCAGTGAAGACAGAATTAAAAATTCAGATGCTTAGTAAACACCATTTAAATACTAGAGCACCGAAGAAACAAACACTAGATAAGCTCTTAATATAACAACGTAGTCTAAGAAACACATGAGGGAAACTTCCTAAACCAGAAGTGTGGTGCTCTCTTTAACTTAGGTGAGAAGATGACAAGCCTCAGGTAAATAGGAGAGATGGAGTACAAGCAAGTCTAGATCTAACCAGGCTTCATCACCAAAGAAAATTTGGGAATTGGTAGTACAGTTTTGAAAAGACACTGCCACGGTAAATTCTTTTTGGTGTAATTAGTTAAGAAGGAAGAAAGTGTTCAGTTGTTTCGTGCTCACCATCTGCCCGTGTTGTGTTTCTGCTTTGTAAGAATTTTCTGCTTCATGTTGCTGCAGTTGATATTTGGAGGGAGGAAAATACAAGAAATAAAAGACAGCATTGGACGGGGAAGAGGTGAACTTAAGGATAGGGTTGGAATGCATGTGGATCCTTTCAGCGTGTGGGAAAAGCCAGGCAGGACTCGGTGACTGGATTTAGACGCAATGCTGTGTTTTGAATAGCTCGCCTGTAGCAAACCGGTTGGTAATGGTCTCTGCTTCTGGTTAGTGCTTGTCCTTCAGATTGGAATAGCATGTCATAGCACACTTCCAGATGTGATTTCCCAGGGTGATTCAAAGGCTCAGAATATTTCAGCGAGTCACAAAGACGGGTGTCAGGAGCCACGTTTTTCAAGATTGTTCTGTTCAGGCAAGAGCCCGGAGAGGAGGATTTAAAAGGCTACCCTGTGGTTTGATTGCAAAACTTTGGCTCCTCATTCTTGTGAAGTCCGTGTATGAATAGGGCTGGAGCCTGACGTCTTATAGCTCTGTCATGCCTACACATTTTCCAACATGTTTTTTACACAAAGGCTACAAGGAACATCAGCCAACACATGGCTTCTGTTATTCTTGCATTATTATTGTTAGGATTTTGTATGTTGACTAATCTGTTATTGCTGTGGAGTATCACTGAAACAAAACGTGGCCTTATTTTGACAGGGAAGTGTACGTCCTGTGACACAATTGCTTTGGGATATATTGCACTGCCTTGTTAGTTTGATATTTCCCAGTAACATGAAAGGGAAGAGGAGAGCAGAGTAGGGGAGCAGAAGAGATGGTCATCTGGCCACGAATTTTCCCGCTCCTTGAAAGGCTCTTGTGTCTTCTCCCAATTAGTTGCCTTCCCTGTACGATGTGATGTGCTTGCCCACTTAGAGTCTAGCTTGGCAGTTCAGACGCAGTTTGTTCCCAGTGAAAAATCACTGCAGGCAAAGCAGCTCCACCAGTCTGCCTGGGCTGCCCTTGGCTGCCAGGCTTGGGAAACAGGACTGTGTTCTGCTGGGTTTAGCCGGAATACAGAGATCCAGGCTTTTTCCAGTAAGTGTGGTCCTGCTTATTTTCAAGTCACCAAGTTTATTTGAAACGGTTTATCCACGTTACTTCAGATGCTTTTGGGGTTTTTTGTCATGGTTTTTGATGTCAATGGACTCCAGTTTTGTGTTCACTGCCAGATTTGCTGAGGTTTCACGCTGCAGGTAATTTATGGGCTTTACTGGAGATGGAGATTTACGGAAGCAAAAAAATATGCAATTAGATACTTCATTGTATTTCTGTTTAACTTTTAGAGAAAAAAATCACAGAAGTTATTTGAACAGTTGGTAAAAGTTTTATGATGATATGGCTGTATTCTGATTTTCCAGCCACTAATTTCATTTTCACTGTGTTGTTTTGTTTGCTTGGCTTGTCATCTATTGATCTGATTTTATTCAGTGGGAGCAGCAATGATCATAGACACTAATTTCCAATAAAGATCATATGTTGCTCTGTTAAAAACAAATCTTACCCCCCAGAAAAACTCTTCTAAAAATTCCTATTTGAATAGAAATTTTGAACAGCTGGGAAAAAAGCCCAGCAATATGTGTTTATGCATAGGGTGCTTTTCCAGGGAGGCAGAGGAGGTGTTGATTTTATAGGGGCCCTGAGATCTTCAGAGGAATCCTAAAACGGTTGTGTGTTTAGGCAATTCATTTCAATGAATCTTTTTCTCATAATTTAAAAGAAATATTTGTGTCATACAGGCTTATAGCCAGCATGCTTACTGTCCTATGTTGGTCTTTATAGGGCAGAGAGCAAATGTTTTACTTAGGGGACAGGGTGCAAACTGTTTACTTCTGTGTCAGAGAAGCATCTCATGCAAAATAGTCCTCAAGCTGTGACCAAGACGGCTCGTGTCGTTGCATCAAACCAGGAGTGCGCACCATTGCCACCCAGGGTGTGAGGTTTTAGCTGGTATTTGGAGTTGTGTTTCAGGGGACAGGTGGAAATAATGATGACAATGAGACTGTCTTTGATGCCATATTTAGCAAGTGCTCTTTGCCTGAAGTGGGAAGATCAAACAACAGGAAGCAGTTCCCTCACTTGTAATATGAAGCTTGGCTTTGCAGCCAGCGCCATGTCCGAAAAGCCGCCTCTCTCTTGCAGGGAGCAATAAGCTCTTGATTTCCCTGCTGCCCAGGACTTCCCTGTTGGGTTTGATAGACAGCAGGAACCAAATCAGCTCTTTGTCCCTTTAGGTGTATTTGTACTATGATGGCTGGAGGAGCCTGAAAGCCTCCTGCCCCTCCTAGGAAGCCAACACCTTGGCTGTGCTCAGGGCAAGCAAAGTAATTCCCTGAGTTAGGGAAATATGGCCATGGACTCAAGGCTATTGCATATTTGTCCCCATGAATGATGTGCTCCAAAACCTGATCGTTCCTCTTGTGGATGTACACCACATCACACCAGTTGGTCCAAGAATGGCAGAATTTTGTTCAGTTCATCTGTCAGAGACAGCAGAAGTGTAACTTGCTCTTCATACTGGTCTTTTTAGGGTGGCTTTCATTGTCTCAGCTGACATTTAACAAAAACAATTTTAATTATTCCGCATTTTGTTCAGTGGCTAATAAATACATCAGCTTTGGAAGGGGTAGTGTTTGCTCATACTTAAACATTTTCCAAGGAATTGAGAAGATAAGCACTGAAAAGTATGGACATCCTACTGGTCTAACTGGATGACTTTTATCTACATAAGAGCTACTTGCTTGTGGGGGTCATATGCAATGTAGAGCTGTAGAGCTGAGCCCCTCAGATGTATGTTCTTTAAAACAGGGACCCCCATGGGAGGTATCTTTTGCTTCAACTGGCTCATCATTTGTTGTCTTTTGGCACACGCCCTCTACACTGAAAATCTAAAACACTACTGGCAAGAGAGAATACTGATTCTATGAACTGAATGAAAATATTACATGCGGAACCATAATTTTAATTTCTTTTGTGCTTCTTGTGGCTAAGCAAATGATGGTAGGAGGACATAGGAAACGTACTCTGCTCTCATGAGACCCCACCTGGAGTACTGTGTTCAGATGTGGGGCCCCCAACATAAAAAAGTCCTGGACCGGTTGGAGAGAGTCCAGAGGAGAGCCATGAAATTAGTCAGAGGGCTGGAGCACCTCCCCTATGAGGACAGGCTGAGAGAGGTGGGGTTGTTCAGCCTGGAGAAGAGAAGGCTCCGAGGAGACCTAATAGCAGCCTCCCAGTACCTGAAGGGGGCTACAGGAGAGATGGGGAGGGACTCTGTATCAGGGAGTGTAGTGATAGGACAAGGGGTAACGGGTATAAGCTGAAAGAGGGTAGATTTAGACTAGACATTAGGAAGAAATTTGTCACTGTGAGGGTGGTGAGGCAGTGGCCCAGGTTGCCCAGGGAAGCTGTGGATGCCCCATCCCTGGAGGGGTTCAAGGCCAGGCTGGATGAGGCTTTGAGCAACCTGGGCTAGTGGGAGGTGTCCCTGCCCATGGCAGGGGGGTTGGAGCTCGATGATCTTGAAGGTCCCTTCCAACCCAAACCATTCTGTGATTCTATGATTTTATACCCAAGCTGTGTACGTGGGGATGAGCTAACATTTGCCATGACTTGGAGGTGTGGGCGTAGGCTGGTATATTCTGTTCAAGCTTAAGTCTATCTGTGCTGGTTTTTTTTATGCCTTTGTATTAAATCTATGTTTAGCATACTGTATATTGGTTGAGGTGCTGGTTTGGAGGTCAGTAATGCAGCACGTATGTATTCAGAACAACAAGGGTCAGGTTTTGCACTTTCAGGTTTTTTCTGATGCTGAAAGGCATCTGTCAATGTGTCTGAAACCTTCAGGGATCCCCCAGCATTATTTTTCAGCCATGAACATCTCGTTAAAATGTATTAAAAGTCAGCACTACATGTTGAGTTGCTGGTGTTACTGGAAAGGAAAAGGCTAAACATTTTTTTATGCCTGTGAGTTAGACTTCGGTTAGCATGAGCACTATTGTGTGTGATCTCTCAATTTATGTTTGTGGCAAACTCAAAGATGAGATGACCCAGATCTGATTGCGATCTTGTATCAGCGTAAAGCAGATGGACAGCAGTGGCTCCCCATGCAGCCATGACGCTGTTGTCCGTGGAACTCAGCCCAAGATCAGAATCTGAAAAATTTCCATATTCTAGATAAGAAGGTGAAACTATATTTTGTATTGCTGGTTTTGAAGGAACTGGAAAGGAAACTGTGTCTTAGTTGGGTTTCTACTTGTCCTCAGTTTTCTACTGTCTCCTTTTCTTGTGCTGTGAAGTGCAAGGGAAAACTAAGCTAAGACATTGGTGTAAAATAAAAGTAAGCGTACCATAGGATGCCTTGGGTCCTCTCTCAGCAGGCAAAAAGAGAATTCTGGATTGAGTGTGATCATCATTGCTGGAGACAGCATTTATTGTTACAGAGAGTTTTCTTCTGTGTTCAGGATAGACAGTAAGTGTACTAATCTGATGATGAATTTTTGGCCCTTTTGACTTTTTCAGGATACTGCAAGTTTATTGTATTAGAGCAGTCACATAAACTTGTGCCACGTACTCATTTTTTTGGAAGCTGCTGGGTAAAAATAGCTGCAAATTGCCAAGAACTGGCTTCTGGGTTATAAATGTTAATTTCACAAGTTCTTTTTGTTTAAGATTAAATTCAAGCAAAACTAGGGGAAAGAACTCCAAAGTCTTTGCTTAGGAAAAAAAAAAAAAAAGGGGTGTTGTGAATGTTTGGTTTGTGAAAGAAACAAGGGTCTTAGCCTTTGCTCAGATGTGATGGGTATCCTCAAGGTAAAGTCTGGACGTCCTAGATTTCCTTTCCAAACAGGAACCCACCACAAGGTGCCTTCTGAAAGCAGATGAGGAATCAGACAAGTCAGTTAGCTAGAATAAAAAATGAACTGTAGCTTGGGGGTGTAAGGCAAGGTTGCAGTTATTTTATAGAGAATATTGAAGAAACAAGTTTTTTGTTTTCTTGGTTTGTTTTTTTTTTTTTTTTTCCCATTCATACTGTGGCATTCAATTACTGAAAATCTTATTAGCATCATCCTACATAAATGTGTCAAATTTCCATGTAAACTATGTGTTTTTATTACAAACGATTGGGTTTGGGTTTGTTTTGACTGAAGTGTGAATATAACTTTTTAAAATATTACTGAACGAACTATCTGGTAATTTCCCTGTCTTCTTGCTACATACATCCTCCAATTTTACCAAAGGTAACAGAAAATTATGCTAAAGGGCTTTGAACTTGTTGAGACCACTTCCCATTTCTAGGTTTGTGTTTGATTTTGGTCATATTGAATTCAGAGCAGAAATTAACTTGGTGAAGGAATGATTGGCTTTCCTCCCAGTTTTCCCACACCAACCTAGATGTCTGAGATAGAGATCCTGGTCTCCAAAACCAAGACGGAGGCAAAGTGCAAATCCTTCATTTCCTGAAATCTTGTTGTTTAGGCCAACAAACATGCAGGTCAATGTGCAGGTTGCAGAACCGAAACGGAACACCAGCTCAGTTTCCCTGGATCAATGAAGTGTAATTTGAGGCTGCTGGTTGCCCTATCCAGCTTGGAGAACTGTCACGGAGAACAAAGGCTCAACACAGGTTCCTTGAGATATTTGAGCAGCAAAATAGTGTTACGGCTGTTCTCTTCTGCTGGCGTTCGGGTCAGTGCTGAGCTGTTTAGGTAGGCCAGGTGTAAATTTGTTGTGGTAGTTATGCCAGCAAATTCTCCTGGAATAGAAGCAGCTAGTGTTGTCCCTGAGTAGGCAACTTGAAGAAGGAAAAAAAAAAAGAAATTTGAGGTCTGCAGATGTTCACATAGACTGTCTCTTACAACAAAGCTTCTCGGTATCAATATCCATCAGTCTCTCTATAAATTTCAGTCGGCAAAGTGTCCTCAGTGAGCAATAAATGAAAAAGCTTTACACTAGCCTGGCACCAGGTGCAGATTACAGATCAGTAGATGTAACTGGTTGTGATACTCAAGGGTGTTTTCAGGAAGAGGTATGAAAGATTAAACCCATAGCTTCTGTCCTCAGTGGAAAAAGATGCATACAAATGTGTGCCATCTTGATATGAATGTTTTTGCAGTGTTACTGCTGCTTTTTGGATGGAGAGCCTTTTTTGGTCAGTAGAAACTCGCACTCATAGTATTTTGTTTTGCTAATTAATGATTTGGCTTCGCTGCGTGTTCACTAGGATGTAATCAGATCCATGTTTTAAGCAAGTATGGGGTTTTGTTTGTTTATTTTTACTGAAGAGCTCATTAGAAGTTGATGGGAGTTGAGTGAGTCTGGGCTCAGTCACACACCTCTTCCTGAAGTGCCTGGTTCAGTTGATTGGGTTATTTAGTGACAAGAAATACAACGTCAGCAGGACCTTCATTATTTGACGTATCTAACCACAACGTGAGCATCATGAGTAACACGTAGAGGTAGCTCAAAACTGACATCTCCATGTCTGAGCAGAAACACTGGAAAAGGAAAAAGGTACCTATTATTGATGTGTATATGCAATATTGTAGGATTCCTCACAAAGAATTGCTACTTGACATGCGTCTCTGTAAAAGATGTACCACACCATCATAACAGGTAAAATTTTATGTCAGTTTGCTCAAGCGGGATTGAATTATAATGATCATGTTAAATGCACAATATCAAATGTAATTGATACATCTTTCTGCTCTGTTGCAGATTACGCCATCTTCCTTAAACTGCGAGCCAAGAATATTTCTTGAAAGCTAGGAGTTCTTCAGGTAAGGACTGAGTTAAGTGATTTTCTTTCTATAAAACCCATTGTTACTGATAAGCACCAGCATGAAGTAAACACAGAAGACAGTTGCCATTTATGAACTCCACTCTGAAAAGCTAAAGAAAAATCAACTGAGATGTTCACAGTGCTACAGGCTGTAGTAACCAGGCTACCTGCGCAAGGAACAGGTACGAACTTTGGGATGATCTTACTGTTTTAGATGTTTGGTACCTAGGACGTCTTTCAAGAAGGAATTGGTAAAGAGTTGTCTTCTGACAGAAAAATCTCGTATTTTCAGAGAAGCATTGGTAGACCTAAACGTCATGTTCAGGAAATGTCCCTAGTCCCCTTGAGGTTATTGCTAAATACTAGCGTGCCCGGCAAGTGTAGTTGTGGTTCTTTGATGGATGTCTCCCCTGGGATAAACAAGCAGTAGTTCTGCTGGGCGAAAAATCAGCAGCTCTTTGTTTAAGCAATCTGTTAAAACTCCTGCCTTGTGCTTAAGAAAAGGGATTTGGGGCTTTTCAGGAGGCTTGTTGAAAGATTAAATAATGACTCTGTTCATGATGGGAAGAGGCCCAGTTTGCTGGAGATGGTGCTGTAAAGCCATATAGTTACAGATGACATAAAAATAAAATGTGAGAAGTTTTACCTTGTCACATAATGGGGTGGGGGTTGTGCTTATTTTAGTTCTAACGCCGGCTGGTACAACACGGGTAAGCAGTTCACACGATTCCAAGTAAAAGAGAAATATGTTAATTTGATAGATGTTTACAAACACATGAAGATACCCTTTAACTTATGAACTGTCAATCCATTTTTCCAAGGTGATGAAAACTTTGTGAGCTGTTCAATCTACAGAGCCCTTGCCATCCTTTCAGTTTCTTCCCTTTATATACATCTATTTCCTCTTGGAGCTTATAAACAAAATACAGGAGGTTGTTGAAATTGGATGATTAAACATTTTCCATAAACAGATAGCTCTTCTTGACCACACCATATTCTGTTAGCTTGCCTGAGTATCATAAAGAGCTTGAAATTGAGAAATTGTGGGGAAATTCCTTTGGGTTTGCATTCTTGGAACTTCTCCTAGAGCAATTTCACGAGTTAATTTGCATTTGGTGTTATAAGACTCTGGTGCTTTGTTACTTATGCCGAGATTTTGAGAAGAAAAAGAATGAATGCCTGTTAAGTTTAAAATAAAATCATAGCCTTTTGTTATCAAAATGGACATGTTGTCATTGAAGCGCCAGTGAGTTGCACAGATGTATTAAGAAAATAAAAAGCTATCTGTTATCTTCCAAAGCTTATAACCTAAACAAATGAATTAAGCATAATGTTTTCCATGTTAGTCTTTATTTATATAGGAATGTGGTATATTAGAATTTTTAAGACAATTAAAATACTTTTAGTTTTCTGGGTTCTGTCCCAAATCTTTGTCTTGCAAAGCCTGTACAAAATGATTCTTTTTCTTGTTAGATGTTCAAGCAGATTTTAAACTGAGTTGAGAAATATTTCTTTTTACAAGAGGCTTTTTTTTTTTTTTTTGCTGTTGGTTTTGAATCTTTTTAAGGTTAGTAATCTGTCTACCGCATGTAACTACATGATAGCACAGGCTGGTCCTGCTTCTCCAGTACCCTTCCTAGTTTGTTTATTTGCTTGAATCTCAGTAGAAATTAGTACGGAGATGATAATAGTACTAATTTAATTGCATGGACGTATATATTGCATTTGGTTGTACATCTACATAGATGTAAATGGCTTTACTGCTTCACACTGAAGACCTTCTGAGGGTCATTGGATTACTCTGTGGTTAAAATGTCTTCCTGGAGGAAGAGGATACCTTGGACATCTTATGTGCTAAGCCAGTTCAATCATTTTAGGAAGAAAATGCACTAGTAAACTAGGCACAGAAAGAACCATGCATAGGTCCGTGCTTCTTCGATGTAATTCCTGTACTATTCCTTGTTTTTAGAATGATATTTGCATAATACAATAATTTTGAGCTGGCATAGACTGCCCTCTAGGATTCTGCTTGTAAAATGCTATAGAAGATTGTCCGCTCTTTTAGCAGTAACTTTTAAACACTTGGCCATTTATAACCAAATCAAGCTTTGACGTTGTAGTCACTGTTTAAATTTTGAATGCCCTCCCTTACACGATGGTTGAAGTAGCTTCAGTGGGTTGTACTGTTTGATCTGCCACTGCTTTAACAATATAGGGAAATGTTGTACTTCAAAGCCTGTAGGTAAATATTTTATTTGTATATCTGCAGTACCATTTATTATTGTGAAAATCAATTTAAAATTATAGGAAAAAGTAATAAAAGGTCTGCTGCTTCATGCATTGTGGACCTAAAAAACCCATTTAAGCTTGGTTTTGCTTTGAGAAAGACTTGAACTTCATTGTGTTTATTCCACAGATGTTACTTGTGTGGTAACAAGCAATAATAATATAATAATAATAAAAAATAATAAGACCAACATGAAACCTAATATCTTCAGCTGAAAGCATTTTCTGCTAATATTTCACATGGAACCCAATGCAGCTGAGATAAGGATATGGCAATATTGAAAAAACTGTTGCTCCAGGGCTTGGGCTTGAAATCACTCTGATTCGGGGCAGAATAAAGGGATGAGTGTTATATCAGGGTCAAACTCCACGAAAGATCTCCATCCCACTGGCTCCGAAGGAAAATACTCCTCAAGCGTCCCTCCAGCTCAGAGCTCTTTCAAGACTCCTGTTCTTCCTCCTCCTGAATCTTTTTGGCAGATTCAATCTATGTCATGCCCTGGGGAGTTGATTAATTTCCTATTATTGGCCCAGTCCTGCAAACCCCTGGACTCAAAGTTGGCAAGTGTGCTGTTGCATCTCAGTATAGACGAGTTCTGCTCCTGCACATTCAACCTATGGTATCTTTACTGTACAGGAAGATACACCTAAACTATGTCTGCTTGATGAATAGGTGGCACGAGAATGTGAAATCTACCCTAGTAACAGAGTGAATCAATTGTCTCGGCATAGAACTTTTAAGCAGTTTTTACCATATGCCTTAGTATCATAATTTGAAATTAGATTTGCTCAAAATGGAAATCCAGATTCAAGCTGACATCATAACATATGACCTCCAGTAGCAATGAAAACTGAAAACATGAGACAAGTGCATTAATCAGTGAATAGTTTATAAGCTTACCCTAAATGTTCATCTGGAATGTTAACACTATTTTATTATATCCAATAACAGTTTAAAGTCAAAATTTATTAATACTGTGGGGTGCTGAAGATAAGGCATTCAGACTTATTTTATGGTACTCTGGCTCAAATCTTTTCAGCCTTTAGTTAAGTGCACAGAGCTACTTGCATTTTAGTGCAACCTGTTGCTTTTACTGGGATTAGAAACGTGAGCAAGACAGTAGGGATCCAATTTGGGAGCTACACTTGTGTGAACTCAGAAATTATTTTTTTTACGTATCCAGTTGCAGGAAGGAAGTGTTAAATGGCCTCAGTGTGGATGCGTCTGGGAAGTTAGGGTCATTGTTTCCTGGGGGTTTTTAGTTTGATTAGCAATTTGAATTCTGGTTTGGAGTTCTGCTAGTAATTCTTTTTTGTAGAGACAGTTGTAGTAGATAGCTGTAGTAGCAATGTTCAATGTAGTTTAATAGGGAGTATAATGAAAGCAATTTGGCTTATGTATGCATAACTGAGCAGGGTTGTAATCAGGCAGATCTTTTCAGACGACTTGGTGGAATTATCACTTTAAACAAATTTGTAGTTTCATGAGTTTTTCGAGTCTCAAGGTATTTTCATTGATTTTGTTTGTTTGTAGCTGGTATTTTATAATTAGCAGGTACAAAATTTATTTACTAATTTGAAAAGAAAGAAATTTAAGAATGTCATATTGACTTTGATTTGATCTCAAATTTACAATGCTTCCTCTGTCATATATTGCCTTTACATCAGTATATCCCAGAATATTCAAATGTTGATGTTATACATAGTTGACTTCCGTGGAGTTTGGAAAAACACAAGGGAAAGTGGGATCATTACTTTCCAAACTATTAATGGCTGCTGTTGAGTTGAGGGTCTCCTCTGTTTGTCTTCAAGAATTTAGATCTTGCTCCTCTGCTCTCCTAGTATACAAGTTAAAACTTGACCTGTGGTACTTGTGTCTGGTTTGTTTCGGTCTGTGTATTTTTATTGTGACTTAAAAATATTAAACATGATCAATCTTTCTTTACTTTTTCAGCTCCTGAATATGCAAAAAGTCAGGTTGAACGTTTAAGGAATATGAGATCAAAATATGATCTCCCATTAGGAGAAGTATATGCATGTTGTGCTAAGTACTTTTGCTTGTGTTAGGAAGACATTTTTAGGCCACCATCTTGAAAAACCTTTCTAACGAAAGCCTTAGGGAGGAAGGTGTAGCTTATCAGAAATGGGAACATGCAAAGATAAGTTTTGAGAAATCCAGATAACCACAAAACTTCTCCATTTTCTACCGCAAAGCCTCCTCTTTTCAGTGTACCTCAGGGAAGAGAAGCATAACATTTGAGCAAGCCTTGGGCTGGGCATTTTGGAGTGGGATGCAAGGATGCTGCAGCAAGAGGTGCAAACTTGCTAGGGCCCAGGAGTAGCATCGTACAAATGCAGAATGTCTGATTGCCAATTATAGGTCAAACAGAGTGCCTGGATGGGACGCACCTTATCTGCATGCTTTCATTCCCAAGTTGGAGGTGGGGGGGGAAATCCAGTAAAAGCCCCCTCCTGATGAGTTGGAGTTTATACCTCATTTGTCAATGGAGAAGCTTTTGCTAGGAGAGCTTCTTTGTTCCTCTGTAGCTCGAGCTGGTGATTTCAAAATAGATTTAAATGCTTTCATAGGTGACAATGAGCTTAATTGACAGTGAGCTGGTTGTGGCTTTTTTTATTTTACTTTATTGGGTAGTTCCAGTAGTAAAGTGAATTTATTGAAGCAAATCTATGAAATGACCTTAATTGCCTGTTCTCAATAATATTTTTAAGGAACTCCACTCTTTGGCCGTTTTTATTTTAACGTAAGGTACATGGTGCAGCTTGTATACGCGTATTGTTTGAAGGCTTTGAATGGTTTGTCTGTCTGATCCATTTTAATAGATTCCAGCCTTTTTCCATGACATCATTATTATAACAGACTTCCTAGAAAATATGAACAGCTGCTGTGTATTTTTTTCTTGTGTTTTATATTAAAACTGTAGCAGCTTTTCTGTTCTCTACAAATGACAGCAAGAGGCTTGTCTGATGTAAAACAAAACAAAAAAGAAGTCAAAGGAGCTGCGATACTGTTAACAGGCCAGTAATGTAACAGGTCCCTGTGTATGAATCGTTTCATAATGCAATAAGGGATTACTTATGCTGCTGTCATACTGGTCAAAGGTTGGTCCCATTTCCTTCTCCCCCTCCCCCTGAACTAAACTGTGCATCATTAAAGATGATGAAAACAGTGTTGTACTCAGCTTCCTGGCCCAGATGGCAATTTGCATGAAGAATTTTATTGTATTTTTTGTTTCTAATATCATTATTATGCAGACTGTACATAGAGGTTTTAAAGTTCTTTTTGGTTCTTCCAGTTGAGGTCAAGGAGACTTCATTTCTGTGCACATCCTGCAGTTCAGTGATGGTTTAGAGGCCACTTTACATGGAGCCTAGAGTATTAAATGAAACTAGGAATGCATCAATCTTGTTGTTGCACCTAATTTTCTATCTGGCTCCATCTGTACGTAGCTGAAAGGTGTCAAAGAATGATGCGGGCCTTTAGATGGTTATATTGTGTTTTGTCTGGAATACCTCAACTGGAGTTTTAGTATCTTTTAGGTGACTTGTACAAACAAACCAGGTATGTACCTGGTATGTTTCCATCCGAGGACAGGCTGAGAGAGTTGGGGTTGTTCAGCCTGGAGAAGAGAAGGCTCCAGGGAGACCTTACAGCAGCTTCCAGTGCTGAAAGGGGGCTACAGGAGAGAGGGGGAGGCACTCTGGATCAGGGAGTGTAGTGATAGGACGGGGGTAACAGCTTTAAGCTGAAAGACGGGAGATTTAGATGAAATCTTAGGAATAAATATTTTCCTGGGAGGGGGGTGAGGCAGTGGCCCAGGCTGCCCAGAGAAGCTGTGGATGCCCCATCCCTGGAGGGGTTCAAGGCCAGGCTGGATGAGGCTTTGAGCAACCTGGGCTAGTGGGAGGTGTCCCTGCCCATGGCAGGGGGTGGGAAATCAATGATCTTTAGGGTCCCTTCCAACCCAAACCATTCTGTGATTCTATGAATCTGTGAAATCTCCTGTAAAGTCCATCTTCTTGTTAGTTGGTCTGGGTTTTACCTAATGGTGCTGCAACCAGGGCTCAACTTCAGCTGACCTTTTTATTTTCTGTGTTCCTCTGTGATTCTTTTCAGACTTGGCACCTGTCTAGAGGATCTAAAAACCAGACTGGGTTTTCGGGGAAATGCCCAACTGATGTATTTCAGAATACAGTTCTAGTAATGCACGAACCCCGCTGCTGATCCCGTGACAGATGGTGGCTGTGGTGCTCCGCTGTACCTGGGGATGTGTGGTCCAGAGCTGTGTGGGGTATGAATCACTGTAGGAAGCTGGTTCCAGCTGCGGTACTAGAGCTCAGGTGCCAACGTTGCTGGGTGTTTGGTGTCAGACACCGTCCAAGCCTTATGATGTAATACGGCCATAAGTTGACTCATTGTCAATTAGTGCTGTTATCTTGGTCCTGTGTGTTTTGGGGTGCTTTCTCCCTTCATTTGAAAGTAAGTCGCCAGTGTATTGTCTCCTGCGCAGAGAAAAAAATTCAGCGACTACGTACCTCTCTTCTTTGTGAGGCAGGGAGATGGTTTAAGCACCAGGTAGGTGACTGTCAGCTGATTGAAAAATATTAAAAGAGAATTAATGCTAACCTTGCAAGGAGAAGGAAGATAAGGACAGGGCTACGTTGTCCCTGTCTGTGATGTTCATCCACTGGTGCCCGTTTTGTGGCTGCGTATAGAGAAATAATTTCATGAAAGAAATAACTAATGCCTTCTGGCAATTATCAGTTACAAGCTCTTCTTCATCTGTTAGGGACTTGACAGAAGACTGCTTGACCTGTTCTCCGTTCATGTCCTAAAGCAGACGTGAAAGCACATAATAGATTTCTGAAATAATTTCTGAAACTCTTCCTTTTTTTTTTTTTCTCGTTATCTTCTTGTTTACATTAAGTGTGAAAAATCTGATGTTCAGTGGAAGAAAATCTGTGTATCTTTTTTACTTAGTTTTTACAGGTAATTAGAAAGCAAAGGAAAGAAAAAGCGTGTTGTGTAGAAACTATTTTGAGACAGTTCTTTTCATAACACGCTCCAAGGAAAGTGTCTTTCTCTTTACCCCAAAATTCCCCCCATATGGGGAAAGCTGTAGATCTCTGCTTGCACTGATTTTAGCTTACTGTTTTTCTTTCTTAGAGCATACAGAAATTAATTTCTTCCTTCCCCTTCCCTCAAACCCCCATATCATTTTAGAGATTATAGCTCTCTGACATTGTATTTCTTGCCAGTCTGGCTTATTGCAGGTGTACAAACAGGCTGTGGATTGTTTTATTGGTTCATTTCAGTAAAAAAAAGCTTCTTTACAAAACCATTTTTCCACTTCCTATCCCACTCAAAGGGAGATTCCAGAGAGTAATTGATATTTGCATAAATATATATTAATAGGTTTTAAATAGATGCCAGAGATAAATATTTGCCAGCTCAACTTACACAAATTTTGCCCACAAAATAAATCTATTTTGTAGCTATTATTTTTCTTTAAAAATCACAAAACATCAAGCATCCTGTGTAGACAAACCACTTTATGATGGCAAATCATTTTGCACTTATCGGTACATATAATCTACAATCTATATAATATCAAGCATTTAATGATAAAGACCACATCCACTCTGATCTGTATGGCAAAGCAAAACTATGGAGAAATTCCACTGAAATTAATGTAAATAATGTCTAGTTACAGCACTGAGTCAAAAATCGGGATCATGCAGTTGTAATTTGAATACAAAGAGATCTGGAAAATAAAAGTTCTACCATTCTTCAGACATGTAGTGAAAAATGTTTTGCATTTTGCTTTATAGACCTCTGGGATAAAACTCGGAATATGTTTTTGTCAACAGAATATATCAAAAAAACGAAATTCACTGAAAAATTAATTAACTGTGACTTTCCTCTTGAGAACCTTCTTACAGTGATAAACCTGAAATATTTGTTAAAATGAAAACATGAACCTTTGAGTGAGAGAACAATGAAGAGTGTTTAAATACAGTCGGTTTTACAAATAAATAACAGTAAATTGGATGTTGAGGCTGAGAGTTGATTTTTCTCATTTGCAGTATTGATGCTTTCCAATTAGATTTGTGCTGAAGTTAATGGCAGCCTATGGGAGGAAAAGGATGTCTTAATTAGGTGAAGATGAGCTTTCAGGTATTTATTGCATCTCCTTGCATCGGTGCCTGCCTGTGAAGCAGGTCAACCAGCTACTTCATCTGTTCCACCAGAACTATGCAGAACATGGAATACATAAGACACGAAGACCTTTTACCACAAAGTAGTATCTGTTATTGGATGAACCAATATAGTTGGAAAAAACCAGACAATTCCAGACAAACAAGCCCTTCTGTAGGTCTGTGCAGGAAAGGCTTTCTGTACCCAAAAGCTTCTCTGTTTTTTCCAGCGGTATCAGTTGGTCTAATAAAAGCTATTGCCTCTCCCTGCAAACTTTGCCCAACTGAAACATCAGCATTCCTCTTGGCAGCTTTAACAGAAAAGCCAGGAGCAGCATGGGTGTGGTGTTTTCCTAAATTTCATATGCCGTACCTCTGCTAGTGCTTTGCTTGCCCTGCACTTCTAAGAGATGGGGCAGAAAGGGAGGATATGTCCCTGCCCATCTGGGAGGTGTCCCTGCTCATAGCAGGGGAGTTGGAACTAGATGATCTCTAAAATTCCTTCCAACCCAAACCATTCTGTGATTCTGTATGTTCAATTACACAGATGGCTCTTTAGACACTGACAGTGCTCATCAGAGAGTTTGTTTATTGCGTTTCTTAGCTTTAGCTTAAATTTTTGACATAAAGGAAACTTTGCCTTCTTTGGGGTCTGTTTCTTTCTCCCCGTTTGAGAGATGCAGGTCTGTGTCTCCCATTAATGCTAATCTTCCCTGGGTGGCCAGCCCGTGCGTTGGGATGGTTACAGAAGGGAAAATTGTTCCCTGGGCATCTCTCTGCTTTTCTGATGAGTCTGATTTGTGATGTGCTTAGGTCTGTAGCAAAGATACTCACCCAATAGCTGCTCGTAAGTCTCTTGCTTAATTTAGAAAGGGCTCTTCTCACAGAAAATAGAAGACAAAAATCCTCGATGTCTTGGTGGAAAGTGGGTCTGAAGAGGTCTGCTGTAATGTGAAAACAAAAGGAGCAGTGTTTCCAGTGAGAGCGCCAAACATCTTGGAGTCCAATGCGGAAAATGTTTATAGTGTTGTATAGTTTTATTACTACAGTCTGAAGGAAAATGGCTTATTGAATGACCTGGGTATTAGATTTTGTATCTGTGGGCCATCAAATAGTGGACAAAGAAAACCTCTCTCTACTCTAGGGTTGGGAGCAGGGAATTTGTAAATAGTACTTGGCTTTCTTGTGAAGTGTACAGCAACAAATGCTGTTTTCAGACTCCTCAAGGGTCCTAAATTCCCTGTGGGGAGTTGAGTTGCCATGCTGGGAGGCTGTGTGGATGCCGGTGGGCACACGGATTACCAGGCTGGAGGCACTGCCAAGTCCTCCCACAGGGGACACTGTGAAAACAGCATTTGTGGAGCTGTTGCCTTTCCACTCCTCCACTGCCAAGATGCTTCGTATCAAACCTGTTTACTTGGGCTTATTTTTTTAGCTGACATTCTCTAGTTGTGTTTTGCTCGGCGTTTCCTCGCTATGGTGGGCTCTGACATGTGCAGATCAGTCACTTCTCTCTGCACTGTCTGGACCATAGCGCTTGTACCCCTCTTGGTGGCATTTCTCTCTTCTCAGGCAATACGTGTTATCAAAGCAGCAAAGTTCAGTAGCAAAGCTCATTAGTTCCCTTGTTTTATTGTCTTTGGTGTCTTTGCTGCTTTAGTAGAGCTCTACTAATGCCAGCTGTTGCTGCAGACTGCAGCTGCAAGGTGAGCCCAAGGCTGCTGCGGAGTCCCCAGGCAGTTTGGCTTTTCTGCTGTTGCAGCAAGAGAACAAATAGTTCTCTCGGCACATTGCAGAATGAGGTGCGAGTGAGCTGTCATGTCGTCTCAAGGAGCTGGACCGTGGAGCTGAAGCCAGGGCCTGAAAAATGTAGCCTGTGCCTAAGTGCCAGGGTGAAAAATAGTTGGGCAGCCATTCATGCTGTTGTGTTTGCAGGCAGTGGCTGGGGAGGGCTTGGATTTGAACGTGGAAAAAAAAAAAAAAAGTCTGTGTTAAACCTACATGTAGACTAAAAATGGGTGAGGAAAGAAAGGTGTGAAGGAGGAAAAGGTAAAAATGTATTTTGTCAGACACTACTTTTTCATGCACTGTTGTGTGTCTTACTCTTCTGCCTCCAGAAGAAAAATGTATGCCTTGTTTGCTCTCAGTCGGTGTGAGCTGGCCCACTTCCTCTTCTACATCTTTAAGTATCTTTGAAGCCTGTAGCTTCAACAACTTTCAGCTCTCTCCTTCCAACAGACACTGATTTGCCAAGCTCTTCTCAGTTATTTGTAAGTTATATGTGCTGAATTTCTCCCTTTCTCCCCCAAAGTATTGGGATTTCTTTGGCTGTGCTGTCACTGGGCTCTGATGAGTGCCAGGGTGGGATCCTCCTTGATACTGAACTTGTACATGAATTGCCCTGGAAAGAGCCTAAACCCCATGCCAAGACATCCTTTCCACTTTGAATTCTGTGGCCTTTTCATTGCTGCTCCTCTGCCATGTTGTGCACTATTCCTTGATGCTTTCATTGCATCTCTCGCGGTTCTTACGAGCAGCCGTGACCTGCTGCAGCTTGGCACGCGTCGCTGTGGCGGAAAAGGTATCCAAAAAATTGCTTGTGAACACAAGAAGCCATCTGTGATGTTTACTGACCATTCACGTTTGGAAGATCATTGTGCAGCCAAAAGAAGGCTTAAAATCTGAAGACATTTTGGTGTTTGTCTAGTGGAGTGGGTTGATGTTTGCAAGCCTTGATTAAAGCACACGGGTTGGGGCACAAGGATGGAGAAGCGAAACAGTGCAAATGTAGTGTGAAGTATTGTTTAGGAGCTGAAATACAGATATATACAGTGACATGCCAAAATATAAGGCCCAAGATTGGTGTAAGCAAATAAATGGCATGTGTGGCCAAGGAAAAATCACAGGAAAACGTGCTCAGAATAGCAGAGCATGGATGCTAACCCAGTATTATGTGCAAGGTCTGTGTATGTGGGACAAATCACTGTCAGACACATCTCTCTTTAAAAAATAATGAGACACACAGCTACCACTATGAAAGCTTAATGTGTAAGGTCTGCTGTAAATTACACTTCAGTGTAATGTGTACGGAGACTGAACGCTGGAACTGGTCACCTCTCTGAATAGAATTGGAGGCACATGTGGTAGCAATTCAAAGATAACTCTCTTACCCCAATTTCTAATGTATGTATCTTGTAGTGTAGTCTTGTTGACTTTTGCCAAATCTAGGCTAATAATAATAATATCTATTATTTTTGCTGATGTAACAAGCTTGGAAGCCAGCCTGTTGAATCTAAGTAGCTTTGTGATGCTAAAATACCAGCATCAAAAATTTAGAAAGCAGCGAGATTGACATGGAATGTGTTTGGCGTATAATTTTTTTATTACACACCGTTTTTTATGTAACTGCTTTGAATGTTTTGATGACAGAAATAAAATTAACTGGATTTTTTCCTTTTGATAACTGAAAGGTAAATATAGCTTATTATTTTAACTTTTCCAAGGGAGAGTCTTGCAACAGACTTCTTGTTCCTCTCCTTATCTGTAGTAATCATCCTCTTGACAAATGTTTCTTTTCTAGATGGTAGCAGTTAGTTTCATTTCTCCGCTTGAGCAAAATTCCTTTCTTTTTTCCTTCACATAAATTAGTAGGTGGGACTTACCTCTATTTGCTGTAAAGCGTGTTAATTTTAGCACATGTATGTTAATCCTGTTCTTTAATATTTGCACTTTGCAAATGCTTCAATTATTTTTTTTTTCTCTAGAAAACATTTACAATGGTTCTTCTTCTTCGTTTTAGAGGAATCTTCATTCTCTTCCACCACAAGTGTCTAAATCTCTACCTTCTTTTTTCTAGTGATAATCCAGGAGCTGCCTCCTCTCTGTTCTTCTCCCATCTCTCTGTTTGTTTTAGAAGAGATAGAAGCGCTTTTGTCTATTGGTAGTTCAGTTAGGCACGTTATCTAATCAGTGACGTTTTCTGGAGGTTCGCAACCTTCTGGCTCCGATTGTGTTAAGTATCTGACATTTTTCCATTGGGATCCATATCTTGCCTTCATTGGAAGGGGACGTAATAACCCCAAACACCTTTCTATCAAAAGCTATTATGACTAAAATTATTTTTCTCTGTCTCAGCTCCTGGTTGCAGAAAAATGTAAGTTTAAAAAAAACCCCACTATCTTATTTTTAAAATACATGACTCCTTAGGTACTGCATTTGTGCCTTGGCAAAAAAAAAATAATTAAAAAATCAGACAACATTGTTGAACTGTACATAATTTCCCGGATATTTTCATTCGGAATTTTCCTTATTTATGACTTATCTTTAAACTCCTTTATTTTTAGCTTAATGGAGAATGAAGGAAAATAGTTTACATCTGGCAAATAAACTAACAATTTATCATGGGCATCCAGAAGCTAAAAAGTCAGGCAGATGTTGAGTTCTTCATTCTCTGTTCTCATGTTTTGCAGCAGATAACATACCAGCTGAGTGTCAGGCTTCATTAACTATCTGAAGTTGATGCTTTTAAAAGACTCATCCTGGCTAAGTATTTCCTTCATTGTCAGAATAAAGAGTACAAAGACAAAACATTTGATATAGTTGAAAGATTTTATTTTTATTCCTCTGGTGCTTATCTGTGAGAAAATGCCACCTCTCTTCCTCCCAGGTGAATGTTTTTGTGCTGAGACCCTCTTGCCCGTTTGGACCTAAGTTGCAAACTGCACATCTGGCTGAGCACATGTGTTTGCTGCAGGACTGAGGAGACTTCCAGGTTTTTGTCAGAGATCCTATGAAGCTGATATATAGCACATAAGATGATTAAATGAATTATTTTACAGGCACCCACTTTTGAGTGACCAATTTGTTTTGAGTCCTAGAGCCTGTACGTTTCCCAAATGCTACATGTGAAATATTAGCGCAAAATTTCCTTGCAGCTGGTTTCTCACGAGGATTTTGTGACCACACTGTCCATCTGGAAGTCTCTGTATTAGTCATGTTCAACCCCCATTGACCAATTTCAGACTAACTTGTGTGATGGCTGGAAGCTGAGAGACCCAAAATTTCTGCAAGAAAACTAGAAATTGCATGAAAAAGAGAGAAAATCAGAGTAGTATCCCCTCTGAATTATATGTTTATAAGCTATATAAGAACTATGAATTAAAACTCTGAATTCCCTTTGCATTTACTGTTTGGGATTTTTTTTTTTTTTTTTTTTTAAGCTACAAGAAAGCCACACAACCATGCTTTCCTAGGCTGCCAGCTTCCTGGAACAAAATTTTTCTAGCTGAAGAAAATTTGCTTGCTTGTGTTAACAAGCAAATACGTACAGTTAATCAACTTTTAACCAGTTACATAGTTACAGGGAGAGAGGGATGGTTGATAGCAGCCTTTTATAACCCCATGGGCCATAATTGGCTTTCTTGCCACGTGTTGCACACCCTTGCTGTGTAGTCATAAAATGGGTTTGCAACTCCATGGAACAGGGTTTGTAACAGCCTTTCTTTTTTTTTTCTTTTTATTTTTTTTTCAGCTAGTAGCCAGTGGATAAAGGCTTTAGAAGTAATATAGGCATAAAGCACGGAAGGTTTAAACAAAAGATTGTTTTTTAAAGGAAATAGCCAATGGTTTCTCAAGCTTTGAAGTCTCATTTTTAATAATTTAGCAGTTTGATACAGTGTTCTTTACATATTAGCACTTTCCAAAAACATGTTGAGAAGAGTGATGGGGAATGAGTCCAAGACTGTGAATAATTGTGGAAACATCCATACTTGAGTGAATAAATTATGATCTGTGGTCAACCAAAAAAGTTGTGATACACAGTGAGAATTTTTCCATTAATTTCTTAAGATATGTCTTCCTTCTACCTTTTCCTCTAATCCACTGATTCCTTTAGATCAGGTGTATTTTCAATGTCTTTATATAGTTTATTTGGAAGATTCAAGGGGGGAAGTTTTTTTAATGTGTGGGTGTTCACACTCTGGCACAAGTTGCCCAGAGAGAGTTTGGAGTCTCCATCCCTGGAGACATTCAAGACTCAACCAGGCAAAGCCGTTAGGAACCTGCTCCAGGTGACCCTGCTCTGAGCAGGGGGGTTGCATTAGGGTCTCTCCAGGTTGCCTTCCAACCTCAACCATTGTGTGATTATATGAAATAATAAATTTGATTTGGAGTTGGGTGTTTTATCTAAAAGACCTTATTTCTCACCAGAACTGACCAAAGAATTTATTGGGCTCATCTGAAGGTATTATGTATAGTTATCCTTTTCCATAATAGGAAAATATATGAACATTTTCAGACTTGAACTACAACGATGCGAAGCGTGGAAACTTAGTTCAAAACGTAGGAGCAGCCTTTCATTAATTGATGTGCCCTTTGTGCATTCCTAGTTGAAGATAATGTGATTACTTAAATGAGTAACTGAGATGGCACTAAAATTATTTTCGTTGTTGCAAATGCAGCTTTTGAAATGTTTCATCTGTTACTTTCTCATGTTATGTAACTTTTTGAATCACTTTGAATTCATATAAATGGCAGTCATGTCTTCATGCAAGGGTCTGAGAATCCCAAGCAAGGGGAGCAGTATTGTCATACAAAGACAATTTGAAGCCCATTTCAGAATGATGGTGGTACTTTCATTTCTAATCTTCATGTGATCTCTCTAAGTGGATCAATGGCTACCTGTAAAGTGGGTTAAGGAGTCCCAGGTGAGACTGAACATCTCAGCCCCTGTTCAGATTTCATGGCAAGGACACACCCAGCATGGCTCTTGTTCCTCCTGCATTTGGTATCTTGGTTTTTAAGAGGAAGGAAGCTTGACAGCATGGAAGGATGAAAACTTGCCATGAAGTTTTGGTGCTGTTGACATGATTTACCCCAAGGGGATAGAAAAAGTTGCTGTTAGCCTAATGTAAACTCTGTGCAGTGGTTCTTTCTCTGTCTTCAATAGCAGAGTCAGAGTGGGATTTCTGCTGGTATAACCAAAGATAACATCTGTCCCAGTAGCACTAAATCTTAAATTAGGAGACTCTGTCATGTTAGAATATCTTGTGATGATGTTTGGATTATTGCATTCATTGTGTGAAGAAAAGGAGGGTGCCTGAGTAAAGTATAGCTGAAGAAATGAGGACATCAAATCATGATGACCAAATCATCAAAACTGCCACATGTGCTTGAGAGATGGCAGGCTGCAATAACTAACTCTACTGGAAAACTAATTCTTACAGGATTTCAAGAAATAAATAAATTGCATTTGTCTGAGAAACACTTAGGGAGTTAGTTTGCCTTCCCCATGCGTTGGAGTCTTACTTATTTCTTTCTTTTATATTTCCAACGAACTCATCTTCTGACTGTCATACATATGCCTGCAATAGGTATTTTAGAAGGAATTTGACTCTAATCCAAATATTTAGTCTGATTCAAAGAAGCCTAATTCACTGCATATCATTACCTGGTTTTCCTTCTGCCCCAAGTTGTGTAGCTGTCCAGCAGCTTGCATCCAGCTACTAGCGCAGGCATGCGGCTGTCTGGGGAAGTCCAACATCAGAAATAAAATGAAGCGCCTACGACAGATGCGTTTGTGGATAAGTACCATCATTTACTCCCACAAGACTGTATTGATCCTTTACCATTGAAAACGAACCATCAGCATGTTTGAGTTTAGGCTGCCTAATTGTGAAGTTAAAAGTAATTGCACGTGTAAAATAATTATAACTGAAATGTATGGTGCTTTTTGACCTTTTTTTGCTGTTTGTTGTTTTGTTTGGTTTTTTTAACCAAGTTAGAAAATGAAGACATAATGGACTGCAGAACCTAAGTAAACTCAAGTCATTGTAATGTTCAGTTAATTTGTGCTCATCTGTGCTACGATGACAGTACCATACAAAACCATAAAGAAACAGATATTCCTCAACGTGTGCTATTGTAGATTTTTCCCTTCATTAGTTCCTACAAGTGCTGTTTTACTGTGCTTGAGTATGAGCTCTGTGTAAGACTTTTTCAGAAGCATCTTAAAAACATTTGGATATCCTATTGCATCAGGGTTTTTTTTTTTTTTGATACATTAGTAGGAGATTACTTACATGTGATATAATTGCTTTTATCATGGGAATGGATGATTTAAGTATTAGCTCTGATATATGTATTGCTTTTTCTCATTGGGAATCTTGCAAATTGTTAACTGCTGTGCATGGTTGGTCCTTTTTTTAAAAGAAAAACCCAAACAACTCTACAATCATGTTTTTAATATTCTGCTGTCTGTTCCTTCACAGTTAATCTCTTCGTCTTGTACAATATGCTTCTATTCTATTTCTTAATTGCATGGAATCCTTTACAGTAGTTTAAATTGTGATGTTTTTCCTTGTTGTAGTCTAAGTGACAGTTATCTAGCATGTAGTTTATTAAGTGTGGTCTTAAAAGGAGTGCATTAACTAACAGTGATTTAGTGAGTAGCTGAAAATATTTAAATAGACTGACTTAGAGCAAAAGACCTCTAAAGTGAGAATATTTTCTTCTACTCTTAAATGAAATTAGGCTCCTTTCAAAAACAAAATATGTGGGGAAATGTCCAGCTGTATGGCTTTTGTTCTGACAACTTGCTGGTGGTTTGGAGCAAAATGGGCTCTTTGCCTGGCTCGTTGTCTTGTGCTTCGGGGCAGCATTTATTCACTGGCAGAGCCAAGGCTCCCATTTTGTCCAGAGAAGGGCAAAGCTATTACACTGTGTTAGGGTAAAGCTACACTAATGTGGTTGTAATTTACCTCCACGCTTCGTTTATTGAGAACGTGTAGATCATTCTTAGGCTGTATGAGTAGCCTGTGCTTAATTTTTACTCAAGCAGCAGAAATTTTAATTGATGCAGCATTTGTTGATTGTGCTGCAATGAACAGAAAACTGAAACCGCATTCCCCAAGTTACCTGCTGTGTGATGTCTTTATATTTTTAATGGTCTTCTCTTCAGAAGTCCTGTTACAGTATTGCTTCAGTTGCAAAGAACAAACAGGCTATTTATTAAGTGTGCAGTCAATAGCATTTCAGCTAATAATGAATAAGCACTTACAATAATCTATCAACAGTAAAGGGGTTTTTTTGGAGTCATGTATGATCTTCCTGTCTGCTCCCTGGAGCCCCAAGTATTTATTACTTGGAAACAAAGACCCTTAGAGTCAAAGGTAAGCAACAGTGTGCTGAAAGAGCAAGAGCATGCCCGTAAACGGGAACACAGCAGAGAGCCGTTAATAATGGACTCTAGCAGGGCCCACTCTATGTTCAGTCTTCTCCTCCCACCCCATCCCCTCTGAGCTGTTCCAGCTAAAAGGCTGGCCATGCTCATAAAGAGGGAGTTCATGCATCATCATATATTCTACATGCGTTCATTAGTCTACAAGGAATGCAAAACTCTTGCACATTTGTTTTAGCCAAATGCATAGCATTTGGTTCTATGGATCCCTCTTTCGAGTGTGTTGTTGATTACTCTGAATAGATTCAATGTTCTGCAAGACTGGACCCTTAAACTGTGTTTGGATGAAAGCTGTTGTGAAATACCTAAAGCCTTCCTGGCTTTGTGGCCCACCCATGTCCTAGAGCAATAATCTCTGAGTGAGCATCTCTTTTCCGTGTTGCAGTTCTTGAGATGTGAGAAATCAGTACCATGGATGGGCATATTTAAGAAAACAGCGTAAGTTAGGAATTAATTTGGGCTCTTTTCCGTCAATTTTATGTACAAACCTAGTAACCCTTACAGTGCAGGATTTACTGAGCTCCAGTGAACATGAAAAATCCAAATTTTGTTTTACTTTGAGCTGCCTATGAATAAATCCTTTAAAGCTGAATAGAGTTCACTCTGATGAGTGAAGGTTATTCGAATGGCTCATAATGTGAGGATGAATGAAATACCATAAAGTCTCATTGCGATGGTTGGCACTTTTTTGGAGTTTCAAATAAGCATCCTCAAGAATGTGGAGAATCTTGTGGTCTTCTTCATATATGAAGGGACCTTTTGTGGTTTTATTATTTCCTCTCCATTTTGCAAGCTGCTTTCTCCAGGGATAGCTATTTTATTGCTACAGTGTTCTGTTCAATGAATATCTGAGTTGCTTGTTAAGGATGCTTTAAACTTTGAAAATAATTGGTATTTTAGTTTTGACTAAACTCATATTTTTGAGCTTTGAGGAAAGTTTAAGGGAATGTTTTACGGAAGGTTATCCTTTTGTTGTTGCTTGTAATGCAGGTGGAATTCAAACTGTTTCACATACGCTGTGCTGAATTGCTAGAAATGAGTACTCCTATATAGGACTGTATCTCTGTTCTGAGCAAATTTCTTGCACTGATTTGTGTTAGGTATACAGATAATTCCACAGATGGGTATATAAGTATCTAAACAATTAGAAGTTTTTCTAATTCCCAGAAGAAGAGAAGACATCTGGTTTCGGTTGCTGGGTTAGGGGAGGATGTGCAAAACCAAGGACCTGCTCCAGATTGCCCTTCCATGGCAGCATCTCCTTTCCTTCTGTCAGTGTATGTTCCTAAAGGAAAGCATACGTGGAGGAAGGGGTAGTGTAAATTTAGTGTGTTGAAAGTTATCTCTGCTAATCACGTTATTTTGCACATTTGCTTTCCCACTGGAGGTTTGCAACAATTCACTCTGCCCTTCTGTTTTTTGTCCTCCACCTTTCAATGTTTTCCCAGATGTTCTTTCATACAGATGGGCTTTTAAACTCATGTGAAACATTAGGAAACAGTGATGTCTCTGGTAAATTCAACCGAAATAATTTACAGGATAAGTTCACCTTCACTGCTTGGTCATGTGGCAGACAAAACATGTTTTATTAGAAGGACTCATTATTAAAGAGTAGACTGTAATGCTAAGTCTATAGCCACTTTTGGTAAATAAATGGATGTAAGTCATTTACTACTGTAAATTCTGTCATTAGGGACTAGATTTGTTCAGTGGGAAACAAATGCCACTCTTTAAGAACTTTCCAGCCTCTGCATTACTATGTGACACTAGCTCTTTGTGATTATACATCTCCTAACTTTGCCAGACAAATCAGAGATGAAGTGGTGTAGAGATGTATCAAAGCAGCAAGGTATTGGTAACAGATCTTTGACTATATAATGAAAGTCACACTGATGCTTAGACGATGTGGTTGAAGTTATTTACTGACTTTTTATTGGAAATAATTCAACACGATGGTATTCCAAACAAGTAATCTGTAGGTGTACCTCTTGCTCTAGTTGTCTTTAGCTATACCTGTGTCGTAACAAGAAGAACTTCTATAGGTTTATCAGCGATAAAAGGAGGACTAGAGAAAACGTGGGCCCCCTCTGGAAACAAGCGTGAGACCTAGTGACC
>NW_010138608.1:0-1593 GCF_000699245.1 Pterocles gutturalis
GGGATGCTCCAGGGATGCTCCAGGGATGCTCCTGCCTGTAGTTCCCATTCCCCCTTGCCTGTGTGGGCTTTGGTTGCCGCATGGCCAAGCCGTTCCCCCCCCCGGCGATCCACGGGGGCATCCCTCAGTCCCCAAAAGGCAGAACTCCAGGGCGATTTCCCAGGGACACTAAGCTGCCTTAATGCTTCTTACATGATTTATTTATTCATGTGGGAGCGCTGGACGCGACTTAATCGGTCTGAAAGCTCTCGGCTCCAATCCCTCTGCCCTCCCTGCTTGTGCGGGGAGCATACGGCCGAGGACCGAGCCCTGACCAGGGTCCAGGTGCCCCCAGCAGCTCCCTGGGGCCCTGGCACTGCTGCCAGCTACCCCCTTCCTGGCCACTGAGCTCCATTCCCCCTGGCTCTCCAGGGTGTCGGTGCCACCCAGGGATGCGACGTGCAGGGCTCAAAGTGTACCCAGATGTGTCCCCAGAGCAGGGTCCGGGGATGGCACTTCTCCCTGCCCTGCCAGGGCGTGGGGGTTGGCAGGAGTCCCTGTCCCCACCTGTGGCAGGAGGAGACCAGGTTTCTGAATTTCCCAGGGGCTGCTGTGCTGAGGGCTACCAATGGCCATGGAAACCTCCCATGGTTCTTCCTTCCAGGCCCCCTGTGCTGCGCCGTTGCTGCCTTGTTGGGCTGCTTGGAGCTGCCTGGGGAGCCCAGAGGTGGTTTTTTGGGGGGTGGGCAGACTCCCTAAGACCCCCTGAGCTCCCTGGAGGTCCTCCATGAGCTGGGAAAGGTCCTGGCATCAAATAATCGCCTTCAATTCCTCCCATTTTACTAAAAAAAAAAATATCTAAAAGCCACACGTGCAAAAAGCAGTGTGAAAATAGGAACTTTGGCAGCTTTATGTGGGGGGAAAGCACCCACTGGGTGAGACCTTTAAAGTGTCTCAAGATTTTGGGGAAGGGTGGAGGGATTTGGTGGCTCAGTGTCGAGCTGTTGGAGCTGGTCACACTCCCACAAGACCAGGGCACCGCGATGTTGGATTCCTGCTTGCTGGATTGCACAGTGATCCTCCCCAAGGAGTCCCAGGTGGGAATACATGTGGTGACCATGGGTTGAAAGGGGAGGACACCAATTGCCCGTGGATGGTCCCTGCAGAGTCCCAGTGCTATGGCTGAGAGGTCCAGGACGTGCCACTGCGCTGCTCGGCACCGAGGGTGGGTGATGGTTGAAGCCCTGGGTTTCCTCAGCAGGATTTAATCTTCATAATCCCATGCTACACACGGCTGGAGTTGTGTTTATCCCCTCGATGGTGACTTGGGGCTTTCTCCTAATTCTGCACCACTCCTGCGACAGCAAGGAGAAACTGAGGTGGTGGGTCTGCCAACTCCCAGCACGGATGGACAGACGGACGGATGGGCCTCCATCCCTTGGTGCCGAGTCAGCAGAGCTGATTTCCCGGCACGGGCATCCTTCCCACATCCCCCTCTGTCGCACGCCTGGCTCGTCAGGAGCTATCACTCCAATTAGAGGATTTAAAATGCCATTAATCCCACAGCTGGAGCCAGTTTGTTCCTGAAGCTCAGGAGCACTGGAGCAGCGGCTG
>NW_010138608.1:1611-1993 GCF_000699245.1 Pterocles gutturalis
GCTGGCTTGGGTGCAACCTCGCTGTGTCTCTGTCTGTGCTGCGGATAGTGAGGGGAAAGGCAGAAGATGGCTCTGGGCTGAGAACTTGCATTTCAGCTTTTTCACACTTCGAGCCTTCTTCCCCTGAGCTTCCTGAACCCTCTCCTTGCTTTCCCAGTCTGATGGGTTTGCCCTTGGCTGGGAGCCAACCCCACACAACCCATTCGCTCACCCTCCCCTCCTCCCAAGAATGTGGGAGAGAGTTAAAGGGGTGAAGGGAAAAAGGACTTGTGGGTTGAGATAAGAACAATTTAATAACTAAACTACAATAATATTGAAAATAATCCTATATACAAATATACAAAGGAGTGATACACAGTGATACTGGCCCCCCCCACACGAT
>NW_010138608.1:2081-20742 GCF_000699245.1 Pterocles gutturalis
GCAAATCCCTAGTCACTGGGGCTGTGCTCCCTCCCAGCTTTTCCTGCACCTGCAGAGAAGCTGAAAGACCTTGGATATCCCGGCAACAACTCTAAACATCACTGTTATCAGCTTTCTTCTGAGCACAAATCCAAACACAGCCTCTTGCCAGCTATTGTGAAGAAAGTTAGCTCTGTCTCAGCTGAACCCAGGACACCCAGCCATCTCCATGGAGCTGGTTTCTAGCCTCCCTCCATCTCTTCAAGGGGGAAGACCCCGAACCCCGAACATACCCGGCGCTGACCGAAGATCCGACCCCTGAGCCACAATGCCCCGTTTCACTACCTTGTGTGATGCTCCCAGTTGCCCTCCCTGCTCTGACGGTGCAAATAGCATCCGTCCCCCCCGCTCCCTCCTGCCCCGGGTCTGAGCCCAGCCCAGTTGTGCTTTGGGTGGTTTGGTTTTAATCCAAATCAGCCACTTCCCAGGCTGCTGGGCTCCCCACAGGGCTCTGGAGGACTCCCGGGGCTGTGCCTTATCCATCCATCCTTTGATTGAAGATCAGGCACCTCTCCTTCACTTTCTAATCCATTTATAGGTGTCCCTGCTTAGTTTGAGAGCTTATCGGAGCCGGGCAGGCGGCTCTGCATCTCCTGGAAGACTCCTGGCTGTGGCCAGGGCAGAGGAAAATCCCCTAGATCCTCTTTTTCGCCACTTCTCTGGGATTTAAGGCCATGGCATACCTGCAGATGGGGGGAAAAGCTGCACTCCACAGTGTGACACTGCAGCTGGGAGCTGGGGACAGCTTGTCCTCATGGTCCCCAACCTCACCTGGTGCCTACCAGTGGCCCAGAAGCCAGGTGGCAGGGCAGCTGGGGCTGATAGAGGTACCTACAGGCAGGTGCTGCATAAATTTGTTCTTGTATTTTTATTCTGAAAGCATTAAAATCAGGCTGGCAAGTGCCCCCAGCCCTCTGTACTCAGCTAACCCTCACTGCTATCCTGTCTCGCTGCAAGGGCGTTGCTATTTTTGGTGGGAAATGCTCCTTTTTGCAGCCGTTCCCCAAGGAAGGACGGTTATCGTGGTCCCTTCTGTTTGCCATGGGGTGCTCCTGGCCTGGGAGCCTGGCTGGGGGGCACAGTGCAGGATCCAGACAGACATTCCTGGGGGGTGGAGAGCTTGGACAGGAGCATGAATCAAAGAAACTAACTCAGCAGTCAGAGTTTGTAATGTTCAGCAGTATTCCTCTATTTGCAGCGCTGGGGATGGCTCTGCCGTCAGTGCTCCAACGGACGAGCAAAACTGCAGAGAATAAATAGATGTTGCAAACTTCTACATATTTGGTAAATTCCCTGGAATTATTTGACATAAACATAAGATTTCCTGGAGCTCATTAATATATGCAAATGGCCTTTTGCTCATGCACAGAGGTTCTCCCTAGTAATCTTTAGATGGTCCCGGGATGAAGTAAGAAGTCTTCCTCAGTTTGCCTTGAACTTTCTTCTGATTCTGCACTGTGGTGTCCCTTTTTCTCCATTTTCTTGTCTTTGCATTGGCTCATTTCTTGATTAATGCCTGCAGATATTCTTCCTCACCTGATTGTTCTATTCCTAAACCATTATGGGTACAGTTAAACATTCAACCTCTGAGACACCTGATGGCCTTCCATCTATTGCCCAGCTATGCAACGTTCCAGAGTTAATTAAAAATTTTACAATAGAATCATAGAATCCCAGAATGGTTTGGATTGGAAGGGACCTTAGAGACCATCCAGTGCCACCCCTGGCCATGGGCAGGGACCCCTCCCACTAGCCCAGGTTGCCCAAACCCTCATCCAGCCTGGCCTTGAACCCCTCCAGGGATGGGGCATCCACAGCTTCTCTGGGCAACCTGGGCCACTGCCTCACCCCCTGCACAGGAAAACATTTATTCCTCACATCTCATCTCAATCTCCCCTCTTCCAATTTAAATAATTCAGCAGCTTTCCTTCAAGCACCCCGATGGGATGGGGTTGGGCAGGAGCTTTGTGCTGTGCCCTGGGAACGGAGCCACCACCACGCTCTGACCCGCTGACCCGCGGATCGCGTTGGGCTGGCCAGGGTGGGGGCTGCCTAGCTCTCTCGGGTGGATTTTCTCTCTCTTTTAATCTCTTTGCTTTTCGGGATGAAAGCCTGATTGTGGGTGCGATCTGTGCAGGCGACGCGGGGTGAGGAGGGCTGAGCGCTGGCAATCACCATCCCCAACGTGGCATCCCACTTCCCTTGCTGCCTCCGATGCCTTGTCCCATCCATCCCATGCTGCCTACTGCTCTGTTCACCCCACTGGGGAGAGCATCCACGTCCACAGCCCCACGGCTTCACCTGCCAGCCATGGGGCAGAGCAAGAGCTTTCCACCCTTTGCAGATCTGGGGACTTTGGATCCACAGAATCCCTGCCCACAGTGCTGGGACAACGTACACAGACATGCTGGGGACATTCCTGGGGCCATCATGGGTGTGAGGGTGCTTTTGCTGAGCTCCTTAAGCTTTGCTGCCTGTTTCCTGGTGTATTGAGGGATGGGGGGTGACATATCCCTAAATCTGAAGCAGCCAGCGATACACGGGCACCTAATCTGGCACCTCTCACTGCTGCTCTCAAACACTTCCCACTCGCTGGCATTCCCAGCCCTGCTTTAATCCATATGGATGCTCACGAGCCGCTCGCCGGCATTCCGAGCCCCACTCTAATCCATAGGGATGCTCACAAGCTGCTCGCCGGCATTCCCAGCCCCGCTCTAATCCATAGGGATGCTCGTGAGCTGCTCGCCAGCATTCCCAGCCCTGCTCTAATCCATAGGGATGCTCATGAGCTGCTCGCTGGCATTCCCAGCCTTGCTCTGATCCATATGGATGCTCACAAGCTGCTCGCCGACATTCCCAGCCCTGCTCTAATCCATAGGGATGCTCGCGAGCTGCTCGCCAGTGTTCCCAGCCCCACTATAATCTGTAGGGATGCTCACGAGCTGCTCGCCGGTATTCCCAGCCCCACTATAATCCATAGGGATGCTTGTGAACTGCTCGCCAGCATTCCCAGCCCCACTATAATCCATAGGGATGCTTGCGAGCTGCTCACCAGCATTCCCAGCCCTGCTATAATCTGTAGGGATGATTGCGAGCTGCTCGCCGGCATTCCCAGCCTCGCTATAATCTGTAGGGATGCTCACGAGCTGCTCCTGTGCGCGGTGCTTGCATAACCCAGCGGTGTGCATGCACATGTGCTTGTCGCCAGGCTCTTCAGAGCCTTAATCCCCACCGGCCGGGAGAGCTTGGCTCTGGGAAAGGCTCGTCCGGCCCCACCACCTCCTGGGGCGGCCGCTCTCAGTGGGGTTTGCTGCACATTGGGGGGCTGTGGGGTTGTCCGAGAGCAAGCATGGGATGGTGCCTGGGCATGGCAGGGGCTGGGGATGGAGGTTTTGGCGGGGCTTTGAGTGATTTGGGGACAACTGATGGGGACAGGGATGACCCTAGTGGTCCCTGGGGAAGCCATGGGGCAGGAGTGGGGCTGGGATGGAGTGAGGAGCTGGGTCGATACTGGGGTGAGGCTGGGGGGTGGCAGCAGCCCTGAGGCATGGTGATGGGCAGAAAAGCAGCTGTTTATAGGGACGAGGACTGGCTTTGACCGCTGCGATTGCTCTTCCTCTTCCTCCCCATAGTGGCATGCTTGGGTCCTATCCTGCTGTGGGGTCTCAGCATCACCAGTGACCATCCCCACCAACCCCAGGCTGAAAACCGCACCAGTGCGAGCAGTTTGGGATGGGAAAGGAGAGGGAAAATCGAGTTGGGACAAGCAGAGATTCAAAAGCTCTTCATTTCTTGGAGGGACATCAGCTGGTGCAAGAGATTTCACTTTGAGCTGAGCAGAGCATTTGGTTCAACCTAAGCTTCAATATTTTCCTTCGGTTTTAACGGGTTTTATTTGTTTAACTTGAAAATTCAAGTGAAAGAGAATTTCACACTGTAATACTGCTCTAAGCCCCCAGTCGAAATTTGGTTTGTTAATGCTCCATCAAACCCTTCTCAGCTTCTTCTGAAACCCTTTTCCTTTTTAAGTTCTTCTCAGCAGCACTGTGAAACTCGTGTAAATTCATGAAACATTTCCACATTTGCATTTTTCACCCCCAAAAATCCTGACTGCAAAGTGTCACTCAGCCCTGGCACCGCTTGGTGACTGAAAGAGCAACTGAGAGCAAGGGGAGCATGCTCCTGGGCTAACCCAGGTGCTTGGCTTTCATTTTTTTTTTTTTTTTAAGGGAAAATGAACTTTCCTGCATCCTAGGAACTTCACAGTGGGTTTTCTTTCCCCTCTGACGCAGTCATGGGTGCGATTGGTCTGTTTCAGAGGAGCGCATCATATCCCAGAGGATGTGCTGGCTTTGCAGCTCTGCTTTGGCATCGCTCCATGCGCAGCTCGGGACTGGTGGCACCTGCCACACCTGCTGGGCCCCATCTCTCTCAGCTGGGATCTTATGGGTTCTTATGGGGTGCCCCATAAGAAGCTCGATGGGGCCCCACATGCTGGACTGGGGCAGATATTGCTCATTCCTTTGGAAAGAGATTTTGGATGATGCCAGGTCCTGAGGCTGTGTCAGAGGCTGGCTTGGGACCAGGGGACCCATCCTGGCCGGCTGTGGCTTTGGAGGGAGCTGTAGCCTGATGGAATGCTCCAAGGTGGGTGCTGTGCTGGATTGTATCAAGGGGACGGTGGGGATGGAAGCATGCTGATGGTCGTGACTGGGATGCTTTAAATGCCATCGAGCACTTCTGGAATGGTAGAGCAGTTTCTGGTGTTGTTGGTCATCAAACCAGATGGATAAATGCTGGGATGCTACGTTCCCCCTTCTTCAAAGCACTTAGGGAAGCCAGGAACAGATCACCTCCAGCCTGGCTGTGCTTCACCACTGACTTCTCAGTGTTCCCACCGGTGTCCCCATCTCTTACTGGTTGGGTTTAGATGCGAGATGCTGGAGGTCCCGGTGTCAGGACTGGGGCACTGGCTCCATCTCCATCCCGCCTCCCCGCTCACAGCCGTGCCCTGGTTTCTGCAGGAGTTTGCAACGCTGACGCGGGAGCTCAGTGCATGCCGGGAGCAGCTCCTGGAGAGGGAAGAGGAGATCTCGGAGCTGAAAGCCGAACGCAATAACACCCGGGTAAGCACAGCAAACCTGCTGCATGGCTTTCAGTCCCCAGAAATGTGGGATGTCGCACAGTCGCATCGCCAGCCCCCGGGGTGGTGCGAGCCTCGTGCTTCCCCTCTTGCAGCTCTTGCTGGAGCACCTGGAGTGCCTGGTGTCGAGGCATGAGCGGTCCCTGAGGATGACCGTGGTCAAACGTCAGGCTCAGTCACCGTCCGGTGTCTCCAGCGAGGTCGAGGTGCTGAAGGCACTCAAGTCACTCTTTGAGCATCACAAGGCGCTGGATGAAAAGGTGAGTCAGGCTGCTGGGACATCTCCTGCCCTCGTGCCGTGAGCATCCCCTGCTCAGAACTGACCTCTCAAACCTCCTCCTCCCTCCCCCTGGTGCCATTTATTGTTGTTTAGCTGGGTGGTGACATGGGGTCCCTCAGAAGGAAGGTCTGGGGTGTCCAGAAGCTGCAGCACCCTTGTTTTAGGAGCCTGGGGGGCTGCTGAGTGGGTGCTGTGGGTTTGAGGCTGTTGGGGACAGGGAGCTTACTTCCCCGGGTCACTTACATGGTGGTGGTGAGTGCTGCATTTGGCACCCAGGTTCAGTCTTTGCATGAGAACTCATATTGTTCCTCCAAATTCATTTACCTCGAGCAGCTCCTTGCTCTGCTAAAAGACGTCTTCAAGCTGCCCCAGCCGTGGGTCTCCTGCAAGAATCGGTTAATCAGTTTGGTCCAGGCTGTTCCTCTCCAACGTGCTTTTGATCTCCCAGGCGATGGGCTGGAGCATCACTGAGCCTGTGCCCTGGTCGTGAATCCACCTGAACCTGGCTGTCCACCAGAAAAAAGGGGCTGGGAGCTTGCCTAGATCCTGGGCACCCTCCTCCTGGTTAAATAATGACTTTTCCTGTTTTATTGCACAACTGCAGGTTAGGGAACGCTTGCGAGCAGCTTTGGAGCGAGTGGCAACCTTGGAGGAGCAGCTCGTGGATGCCCATCGGCAGGTAAGAGGTGTCTGAGCCCTTGCTGGGTGCCCGCTGGGCTGGGACTGCTCCGTGTTCTGGTTTTGAATGCATGTTGAATTTGCTGAAATACCACCCTCAAATCATCGTGCAGATTGGAGAAGTGGTCTTTGGGCATTTTTAACGTCAAGCTTTTATTCTAAAATTGCTTTTTACATGAAGGCTTGCCTGTATTAAAGGAAACCTTGTAAATATTCAGAAAATTTTTGTCTCCTGGGCAAGGTTTCCTCTGTTGTTTTGCTATTTGGTGTTCATTTCACTGACAAAAACAACCTGAACTGGAGTCATTTAAGGGGGCTGAGAGTAACTTGGCTTGTTGGCTTTTCCTCTGCCTCCGCAGAGACTCAAACCTCGCTGCTCCGAGCACCCCGTCCTGCATCCCCTGTTCCTTTCCTTGCTCGAGCCCTGGTGTGGCGACATCTCTGTCCCCAACATTTAGCCCTGATCATCTTGGAGATGGTGAACCGTGCCTTCCTTCCTGAAGTTTGTGCCCAACCACTGCTGCCTAAAGGAAAGAGCCATCCTCATAGCCTCTGCCTGGCCAAATTTTGCTCCTTTTTCCAGTTCCCAGGATGTATCTCACGTGTGTCCCCAGGCTGGGGGGGAGGCAGTGCTAGGCCTTCGCTCGTCTTGCAGGGACCTCTCCCCATCCTTCCCCAGGGGAGCAGGGACTGATGTTGGTGTTTATCCCCTGTTCCTGCTGGTGACATCTGCACCGGGTTTGGAGTCTGTCTGGCTGCAAAGTAGTTAGGAGGGAATCCTGGGATCCAGGTCTCAGGTCTTGGAGGGCTCAACCGGAAAAACTTACTGCTGGGGCTTGGGCTCTTTGCGTGCCTGCAGCGAGCACTGCTGTGTCCAGGTGTGATGGGTTTGCCCTTGGCTGGGAGCCAACCCCACACATCCGTTCACTCACCCTCCCCTCACCCAAGGATGGGGGAGAGAATTCAAGGGGTAAAGGGAAAAAGGATTCGTGGGTTGAGATAAGAACAATTTAATAACTAAACTACAATAATATTGAAAATAATCCTATATACAAATACACAAATGAGTGATACACAGTGATACTGCCCCCCACCTGATGACCAAGGCTCAGCCTGTTCCCGGCTAACGATCCCGGAGAGTCCCGAAACCGCGCTCACAGAACAGAGATAACAGTCCGAGCGTCCCAGACCGAGAGCTGACCAGGGTGGGGGTGGGAAGGTCTTGGGAGAGGGACCACCTGGAGCGAGATGACCTGGAGCAAAAGGGATCCGGAACAAAAAGGGACGAGCTTCTGGAGGGTCCTCACCTATATACTGGGCATGACGTGTATGTTATGGAATAGAGGAGTGGCCACTTTGGGTCTCAATCCCGAACCTAAGATCAAATCCTGGGCTGGTCACTGGGGCTGTGCTCCCTCCCATCTTCTCCTGCCTGTGTAGAGAAGCTGAAAGACCTTTGCAGCAGCATAAGCATCCCTGTTATCAGCTTTCTTCTGAGCACAAATCCAAACACAGTCTCTTGCCAGCTATTATGAAGAAAGTTAACTCTATCTCAGCTGAACCCAGGACACCATGCAAGATGTGGCTTCATCCTCCATCAGCCTTCACAGCATCTCTGCCTTTCCCTCTCTTCTTCACCCCATCCCTCCAGTTCCCCCCCAGCCACAGGCACTGGCTGAATATGATGCTGGCAGAAGCTGGCAGGAAGCTGGTTGCGGACCTGGATGCACCAGGGCTGACCTCACCCGCGGCCAGACCAGCTGGTCTCATCTGCTTTCCCTCGTTAATTAAGGCCTGTTGTCATGCAGGTGGCAGCTCTGCAGCAAGGTGCTGCACGGGAGGCCCCGGCGGGTGAGCGGGATGAGAGGGAGCCCAAGGAGCCGGCACAGAAGCTTCCCTGGAAGGTGAGAGCCCCAGAAACCCCTGCTCTGACCCTGCTCATCGAGGCCATCCTTTCTCCAACCCTCTTGTCACTGACTCCAGGGTGCTGAAAACTTTTTTGCCCTCTCCCCTGGGTCCAGGCCCCTGGGAAATGCCCTTCTTGGTGGATACAGGTCTGAGTAGAGGGGAATTTGTGCTCCTGCTCGGATGCTCCTAGGGACTCTGCTTCCCAGAAATGCTCTGGGAGGCCTTCAGCCATCCCTATTCCCTCGTGCCTGTGAGAAGCCACATCCCTGGCTAGCAGAGACTGTTGACAGGGGGTCCCAGAGCCCCAAGTCCCCCATCCCCACCGCCTCACTGGGTCCCTGCAGGGCCACGTTCCCCCGCTGCGTAGCTGCAGGCAATGCCAGCCCGTCCTTTGGGGCAGCCCGGCATCCGCCTCCCTCTCTGCTGCCTTGCAGCGGCTCTCCAACGGCTCCGTCCACCCGGACAATGAGGCAGGGCGGGTGGTGGAGCTGCAGGAGCTCCTGGAGAAGCAGAATTTCGAAGTGGTCCAGGCCAAGGAGCGCATCTCTGCGTTGGCTGCCAGCGTCGCCGAGCTGGAGGAGGATCTGGGCACCGCCAGGAAGGATCTGATCAAATCGGAGGAGATGAGCAGCAAGTACCAGAGGGACCTCCGAGAGGTTAGACACTGCCCTCTCGCACTGCCAAGCCCGTTGCAGTTGCAGAGACGTTCACAGCAGCTTCCACGTGCTCTGGGCTGGGAAGGGATTGTGATCCCTGTTGTATGCAGGGTGAAGGCTAGTGTTCCCCAAAAGAGGCCACTGCCTTTGGGAGATTGTCCCCAGGTCCATCCTCTGAGGTTATAAGCAGACACTGAGATACCCCGGTGTGCTGCAGACCTGGGGCAGGGAGCTGTGGCCGTGCTAGAAGGTTTTTCTGGGATTGCCTGACTCTCCCTCTATTGCTCTCCCATTCTGCTGTCCCTCACTCCTGTGCAGAGCAGGGTTTTCATCGCATGCTTGGACTCGGGGATGTCCCACCCTCCCAGGAGCTGGGTTCCCAGTTATTCCCAAATTGGTGGTCACAGATCAGAATGTGACAGCCCTATGGCTTCTCCAGGCCCTGGCTCAGAAAGAGGATATGGAGGAGAGGATCACCACGCTGGAGAAACGCTACCTGGCAGCCCAGCGAGAAGCCACCTCCATCCACGACCTCAACGACAAGTTAGAAAGCGAGTTGGCTAACAAGGAGTCCCTGCACCGCCAGGTACCACAGCTGGACCCAAAGGCTCCCCACCACCCTGGGGAAATGGGAGGGAGATGCAAGTGCTGGGAATGGGAGCAGCGGGTAAAGCTTATGTGCTGGGCACCCATCCTGCCCTGTCCCGCAGTGCGAGGAGAAAGCCCGGCACCTGCAGGAGCTGCTGGAGCTGGCGGAGCAGAAGCTACAGCAGACGATGCGGAAAGCGGAGACGCTGCCCGAGGTGGAAGCGGAGCTGGCCCAGCGCATCGCTGCACTCACCAAGGCAAGTGTGCGCGGTGCTCAGAGACGGCTGGGACAGCAGAGAGTGCAGGAACCAGAGGAAATTCCTCTGAGGAAGAGGCAGGTTTGGCCAAGCCCTCCAGCGAGGGACCCCCTGGCAGGGCCAGAGCACCCTGCTCCTGTTCCCAGCCTCTGCGCTTTGTTGTCCTCTGCCTCCCCTGTGGCTGCAGGGATAATGCAGGGGCTTCGAAGCTTCTGATATGTCCTGCGCACAAGGGGTTTGCTCCCTTCCCTCAGCTCCTTTCTCCAAGGCAGAGGTGGCCCTGTCGGTGTGGGTGGCCTTTGCCTTGTGCTGGGACCGCTCTGGGATGAGGAAGAAGAGAGGGACCCAGGCTGGATCTGGGAGGGTGCAGGCCTGGAGGGAGGTGTGGGTAGAGCCAGCCCTGCCCTTCCTGGGCACTGGAACGGGTGCTGAGTCCCTCACAGAGCACCTCCATCTCCCATCACCCTGCTATCAGGGCTGGTTTGGGTGCCCAGTGAACCCTGGCAGGGCTAGAGGCGGTGGGAGGGAGCACTGCACCCCAGGGAAGGATGCTGATGCAGGGATGGAGGGATGCAGGAGAACCCGCATGGTTTTTGTGAGTGTCATCCGAGAGGGCTGCTCTGCTTTTCCCAGGCAGAAGAGAGGCATGGGAGCATCGAGGAGCACCTTCGGCAGCTGGAGAGTCAGCTGGAGGAGAAGAACCAGGAGCTGGCCAGGGTAAGCACTGCTCAGCCTGGACCGGGGAGTCCTTGCGGGTCCTGATCCGGCCCTGGTGGTCCTGATCCTTGCCATGGTGCCTGGGTACCCCAGCACACCACAAAGGGCTGACGCTTGCTGGTGTCGCTGAAGGAGGATGGGGAGAGGACCCTGGTTAATCCTTTCCTATCCAGGATCTCTTAAAGTAGAGCCCCCCCAGGAGCTCGTGATTTCCCCCTCTCCCAGGCATCCAAGTCTTGCTGTTAACATGCCACATCCACTCCTCTCCCAGCATCACCCACTGGGCCAAGGTGGGACCCCAAATTCAGGGTGGAGGGGGAAGCTCCAGCTGCTTTTCCCCCCAGCCTGGATCAGCGTCAGGGCGAGACCGATGGGTGCTGGGAGCAAAGGGTGCTACCCTCAGAAAGACGGGGAGGCTGAGCCGGTGCATCACGGGATGCACAGTCCCTGCAGAGCTCCTTAGCCAGTGCCTGGGCTGTCCACAGAGGAGGCTGTGATGCCCATTTCTTGGGTTGCCCAGGTGACATTACAGCTTGTGCCCCTGGTGAGGCCTCTGGTGGGTTTGCCCTTGGCTGGGAGCCAACCCACACACCGGTTTGCTCACCCTCCCCCCTCCTGAGGATGGGGGAGAGAATTAAAGGGGTGAAGGGAAAAAGGACTCATGGGTTGAGATAAGAACAATTTAATAACTAAACTGCAATGATATTGAAAATAATCCTATATACAAATATACAAATGAGTGATACACAGTGATACTGTCCCTCTACCTCCCGATGACCAAGGCTTAGCTCATTCCCGGCTAACAATCTCAGAGCAGCCCGAGCATCCCAGACTGAGAGCTGACCGAGGGAGGGAGACGACCCTGGGAGAGGGACCACCTGATGCGAGAGGACCTGGACAAAAGGGATCTGGAACCAAAAGGGACGAGGTTCCGGAGGGTCCTCACCTATATACCGGGCATGCCGTGGATGATATGGAATAGAGCATTGGCCACTTTGGGTCTCGATCCTGAACCTAAGATCAAATCCTGGGCTAGTAACTGGGGCTGTGCTCCCTCCCAGCTTCTCCTGCCTGCAGAGAGAAGCTGAAAGACTTTGAATATCCTGTCAACAAATCTAAACATCACTGTTATCAGCTTTCTTCTGAGCACAAATCCAAATACAGCCTCTTGCCAGCTACGGTGAAGAAAGTTAACTCTGTCCCAGCTGAACCCAGGCCAAAGCCCCTGGTTGTTTTCGTCTATGGCATGGATTTGGAGAGACCTTTGCAAATCCCAAGGATCAGCACCCGTTAGGGTCTGGAATGTGCTCCCAGTGTGGCTGTCCCTGGCAGATGCACAGGTCAGACTTCCCTGAGGGTCAGGCAGGCAGGATCTCCTTGGATGTTGTCCCCTCTCCTGTTCATCCCTGGCTGGGAAGTGGCAGAGACCGGCAGAGCCCCAGCGGAGGGTCCGATCTGTGCTGTAAGGGGTGGATTTGTCCCCAAAAGCTGGGCCTGGGGGATCAGCTGTGACAACACCAGCAGGCAGGGGATGGCAGGAGGGTGCTGAGCCCCTCGTGGCAGGAGGAGCCGATCCGCTGGGTCTGACGGGGCCGGTTGCCGTTTGCTGTTACAGGCCCGCCAGCGAGAGAAGATGAACGAGGAGCACAACAAGCGGCTCTCGGACACCGTGGACCGTCTGCTGAGCGAGTCCAACGAGCGGCTGCAGCTGCACCTCAAGGAGAGAATGGCGGCCTTGGAGGAGAAGGTAGTAGCTGGGGGCCAGGGGGTCTTCTGGGGGGCTTGAGGGGTCCACAGCCTCTCCGTCACGGACCCTCAGCCAGCTGCACGGCAGGGGTTTGGAAGTACTGTTTTGCCAATCGACGGGGTTAGCACAAAGGACACAGGCACCAAATTAAAGAAGTTATCTTGTTTTTACTTACATTTGAAGTGATAAAATAATGAGGAAAATAATACAGTGAAAAAAAGCAAGATAAGGTAAAGCAGCAAAATAATAAGGGAACTACTGTTGCAAGGATGAAATAAGGTAATGCACCTAATCATTACTACATAGAGTTAGCAATAGTGATTAAGAAAGATCCATCACCAATTGCCCTCATAATACATTACCACCATCGAGATTTGCCGTCCAAGGATTTGGAGAACCCTTCCCGACAATTGGGAAACCTCCACACAGTCCGTCCACTGTATAGATGAGGCTTCCAAATTTTCCTGCAAATGTTCCTCACTTTATTATACAGTTGAATAAACAACTTTCTATCTTAAACTGTGAAAAACATCTGGTGTGGTTTTCTCCTTGTTAACTTCTGTCTTGAGCCTGGCTGGGGCAGGAGAGGGAAGATAACAAGAACAAAAGAATCTAGTAATCATGATTATGCATCTCTCAACAAAGCTTGTCACGACTTGCCACATTCCTTTGCCTTCTGTGGCATTAGAGTACATCTGTGCTTAATTTTGGCTACTGTTACACAATGAGTATCTTTCTGCTGACTAATCTTACACGGCAAGCGTTACAGCAAAGCTCTATAAGCATTACAACAAAAATTTCATAAATTGGCATATATAAATGAGGTAATACATTGCATATGTGATCAATATTATACATATTAGATATATTGTTAGGTTGTGAGGTTCATCTAGAGGTCAGCTTTGGAGCTGGTATTTCAAGTACCTGTGCAGGGCTGGAGAAATGATCACATGCAGGATGCCAGCTGGGTGCTGGGGCTGGTGGGAGCTTGAGGAAGCATGTTCTGCATTGCACCCTCGCCTCCAGCCAGCCCCGCGCCCGGTAAGACCCACTCCCCACCACCTTTCACCTCTGACAGCAGCAGGATTTGTCCTGCTCCATTCCTTCACTTCCCTGTGTCTCTTCTGGAGCAGCCTTGACTGCAGCCTGTGCCTGGCTGTTAGAGCAAAACCCTCATGCATTTTGCAGGAGAAGATGCAGCGTTCATCCTCTCCCACCTGCCCATCCCCTCCACGTGCTGCCTTGAAACCTTCCTGTCCCCCAAGTTTGGACTGATCTACCTGCTCCAAGCCAGGGCAGAGTCCATGAGCAGCCTCTCAGCTCCCACCCTGCTCTTCCTGGGCATCTGGGCTTTCCTTTGAGGAACCAGCTGGAGCTGCTTCTGCCCCAGCATGACTGCAATTAGCTGGGAGAGCAGGTGGCTCGGAGCAGGGATTAACCTCACAATGTCCATGGGAGGTCAGGCCTTGCTAATTCACCTCTGTTTGGGTTCCTGCAGGGACCAGCTCCCCTTAACCAGTCAGAGCACAGAGGGGTTGCATCCCCCAGCTGATGCCTCCAGGACTGGGGCTGTCTCCCCTGCTGCTCTGCACATCCTGTCCCCAACGAGATGTGGCTGTGGCAGCGTGTCCAGTTATCCAGCAGACAGATCTGAGTGGCTCTGGATAAAGAGCAGGACCCAGCACGTGAGGTTGAGTCCAAATTCCCACCCCAGCAAGCAGCAGGGACCAGAGCGGTGGCACCTTGTGAAGGGTCAGCATCTGCTCCCCAGCACTGGCTCACCCCAAGAGTTTCTCCAGGTCTCCCATAGGCAAAAACAATCCTGTTTGGCTGTCAGCACTTCCCAAAAAAGAGCACTAGGTCAGGCAGTTGCAAACACATCTTCTTTTCCCCCTGCCTATTAGATGGAGGGGACATTTTTGCCCTTGATCCAGCTGCTCGAGGAGTTGATCTCCTCTCAGACATATTTCCTGATCTTCAAGCCCTGCCCATCAAATCTCTAATCACCGCTTGCCCTCCATAGCCATGCCCCGGCCCTGGTGTAGGGCAGGAGTTGAGCTACAGCAGCCCTGCTTGAGGAGCAGGAGGTTTGCAGAGAAGACCGGTTCACAGGCAGGCGGGTGAGGAATAGCTCAAGGAGCTGTTGCCATCCCTCCTGCCAGGCGTCCATCACACCATCCACGCAGCGATTCCACGCTGGCCATGCCCGGGAGGCCTCACAACCATTTTCTAAACGGTCTCTCTTTTTTTCTTTCCTGTTTTTGTTTCCTTTTGTTTCGTGTTTTTTTTTTTTTCAAAGAACACATTGTTACAAGAGCTGGAAAATACCCAAAAGCAGATAGAGGAACACCAGCACGACAAGGTAAATGCTGCTGCGGGGAGCTTGCCCTAGGGACTGCGCTTCCTCACTCCTAACCCCTGGCTAGTGGCACTAAAATACCCCAGTTTCGGAGGAGCTGGGATCCCAAAGTGCCCAGCAGCAGGAGGCCACACACTAACCCACGCAGTGGCTGGATGGAAGCTGCCACCCACCTCCTTGGAGACCCCTGGTTGGGTTCCCTAACAGGCACGTTCAGTCCCGTCTCCATATTTCTATCATTCCATCCATCCCCGACTCCCCGCCGAGGCCAGGGCGGCTTCGCCCACGTGGCCAGAGGAGGGTTTACCCCAACACTCCTTGGTGCAGCCCGCCTGCCAGGGACACTGCTGCTCAGGCAGCCACGTCCCCAAGGCTTTCTCGACCCCCTCCATCAAACTGGGGGAAGATCTGCTCCGTTCCCACCTTGCACAAGGTCCTGTAGGTCTTTGCACCTCCCCTGCTCTCAAATAAAGCATAAAGTAGGTTCTGCAATATGTGTCCTCGTTGGCTCGTGCTGGAAAGCTGGAGGGTTGCAGCTTTTTGAAGCAACAGGAGCTTTTGGGATGTACCCCACATCTCATGCATGGTTGGGGAGATCGGGGGGCTGCTTTCCCTCTTGCCCGGGGCTGTGCTCTCCCAGACGCTCCCTGCCCACGGCGAGGATGTGCGGCTGCTGCTCCCATTCCCCAGCCGCGGCTGCTCAGCTCCAGGCACAGCTCAGAGACTTGCATGCCGCTGCTGCATGTCCCCTGCCCTGGTTCAGCATGTTTGCCCACAGGACTGGATAATGCTGTGCCCGGAGGATCCCATCATCTCCCCTGCCTCCCCACCCACCCACAGCCTCCCCCTTGCATCTCCCGCAGGACAGCATGGCCACTCAGTGCAGGGACAGGTTCCCCATGAGGATGGGGCCGGCAGCAGGAGGGACAGGGCCAGCATCACATTTGGCGAGTGGGTCCCTCACTGTCAGCCCTTTGCCAAGGGGAACGTGTGTGCCCGGAGGATCCCATCATCTCCCCTGCCTCCCCACCCACCCACAGCCTCCCCCTTGCATCTCCCGCAGGACAGCATGGCCACTCAGTGCAGGGACAGGTTCCCCATGAGGATGGGGCCGGCAGCAGGAGGGACAGGGCCAGCATCACATTTGGCGAGTGGGTCCCTCACTGTCAGCCCTTTGCCAAGGGGAACGTGGGTGTGCGGTCTGGAGCAAAACCAGAGCATCCCAGTGGGACCGATTTTCCTTCATCTCTCAAACCGCCATCGCTTTGAGCATGCGTCTGTCTGGCTGGCTTGTGATCGCTTCCTCCCTTCGCGGCATCGCCCCGGCATCGCCATTTCACTGTTGCCTGCATGAGCTGTTTCTATACCAATGTGGCAAAGGTGCTTTAAACGTGGGATAGGGATTTTTAAAGGGAATATAAACCTGGAAATAGCTGAGGATAAGGGTTGCCCCAAACCTGGCTGCTCCTCAGAGCAAAACCAACCCCTGCCTGTCTCTTGTCTCACCCCGAACAGCGGCGGTTGTCCGACGAGATTGACAAACTGAGGCTGGAGGTCGATCAGCTCAAGACCAGAAGTGGGACGTTTGTGGAAAGCGTGCACACAAGGTAAGGTCCACCTGCCAAAGCCCTGCCAGCCCGTGTGCACCCTGCTTGCATCCTGAACCCACAGCTTTGGGGGCATTTTGCTTTGAGGGCCCCAAAACTCTGTTGGCATCAGGCATTTCTGGTTTCACCAAGCTTCAGGGCAAGGCTGCAGGGTGGTTCATCGCAGCAGGGTCAGCTCCGCCTGTGCTGTCCCTGGCATGGGACACAGACTGTTGAGAATAGCCCAGCCCAACTGAATGGCCCCAGATTTGCTCTTCTAAGGGGGAAAAACTGCTGAGCATTGGGGTTTTTTTCTGCACAAAGTGCTTAGGGATTAATTTTCTATGAAAGCAGGGTGTTCACCAAATGCCTTTCCCCCTGTGGAGTGCTGGGGATGGGCTGGTGGAGGAGGAGGGACCTCTTTGGAGGTGTTGCATGCAGAGGAGAATGAACCCCCCTATTTTTTCCCCTCTTTTCTACAATGGTCCTCCCACACCCTTTCATTTAAAATGAGATGGGAGATGGGGATGTCCCAGCCCAGAGCACCAGGAGGAGAGGTGAGTCCATTGGGTCTCAGCCTCCGGCACTGACCGAGGTACTCAGCACCACTGCCAGAAACCAGAGGGGTAGAAAAGGAGGGTGCCAGCATGACACACACCCCACCGCGTCGCTGCGGCCGCCTGGGAGACCACGTCCTCTCCTGAGCACTTTCCACATGGGGTAGAGGCAGCGAGGGATCCCTGAGAGTGACCACCAGCGGGGAAAATCCACCTTTCGGGAAGGCTGGAAAAGATGGAAAGGAGCCAGTGTAACCAACTTCAAATATGTCAGCAGCTGTGGCGGAGAGGAGAGGGTCTGGAGGCCCCGTGTCTGCCTTGGAGCGAGGAAGAGCCTGTGAGGCTGAAGGACAGCTGAGTGCTAGAGGAGTGTCTGGACCATGTGTGGGACCTCTGTATGGGCCTGTAAGAACAGGATGGACAATTATTTATTTTTTTTTAATTTCTTGGAGGAAAAATCAGCAAAAAGCTTGAGTTACAGAGGCCAGAATAATCCCCCAGCTGAAATGTCAGCTTTTGTCTGAGGCACCATTATCTGTTTTTAGCTCGGGAGCAGCTTGTCAGTGGCTCCGCAGCTTAAATCTCCTTGAAACTCAGGCTGTGGCTTCGTCTGCAAACACTGAGCTGACGCCAAGCCAAGCTGCTCATGTTCGTGATTTTGTCTGGGCTCGGAAGGATGCTGGGGTGGGGAGCCCAGATCCGTATCTGCGCTGCAAACCAGAACCACCAAGGTGGAAAAACCTGATCTGCCTTGGACATCTGCTTTTGTCATCTTCAGTCAAAAAAACCTCATGCTTCCTATGGCAATGCATCTAGGGAGTAACGACCCTGTGCTCCGGGAAGGTGTGCTCAGCAGTGGTGTTGGGTCTTCAGGGCGAGGAGCAACCAGGCAGCACGGAGAGATGCAGTGAGTACCATGAGCAGCACAAAGTGGCCTCATGTCCAACAGCAGCCACTGTGTCGCTCTGCCTGGCATGGAGACCCGCTCCCGAGCACCAGCCCGAGAATGGAGGAGGAGGATGAAGAAGTCCCAGATGGTTTCTGCTGGGACATCCCAAACAGTGCTCCTGTCCCCGCACCTGGAAGATCTGTTTCTAATGGGATTTTATTCATCAGGGTTTTTTTCATGAAAATGTTGAAACAAACATAAAAAGGAGAAAAGCTCCTTGGCTGGCCCCTGTTGTGCACCATGGGGATGGAGAAGACAGGCACAAATGTGTTGTACGTGTTGGGATGTACAAGCCGTTCTTGAGAGTGGAGGAAGGGAGGGGACTGTTCACCCCATGGCTTCACAGCAGACCCACTACGCAGGCTGGTTTTGGCCAGAAGTGCCTGGATGCCCCAGTGGGTACTGCAGCGAAGAGGGAGGTAGTAGCAGGGTAGGGCCCAGGGCTGTGCTTCCTATGGTCTGTGAGCACATCTCCAGGGCCAGCCTGGGAGGAATGGGGCACCTTTTTCCAGATCCTGGTTTTGCATCATTTCATACAGAGCAAGCAGACATCGCTGGGGTGGGCATCCCAGAGTGGCCTTGTCCTCCTCCTCTGTCCTGAGCCAGCCTGGGCTGTGAGGGGAGCAGCCCTAGGACAAGGAGGTCCTTGCGTGGAGCAGGGTCCACAACAGGGCTCTTTCTCCGTAGGTCCCATATGGGCAGCGCCACGGACCTGCGCTTCCCACTGAGCGCCGTGGTCCATGCCCCCGCCGAGCCCTTCGGGACAGCCCCGGGCTTGCCTCGGGCGCAGAAGGGCCGATTCGCCGCCAGGCGAGAGGAGCCAGCCAAGGTAATCCGTCTTCATGGCAGCATGGGGGCCGAGTGGGGCTTGGGGTCTCCTCCCCCCTTGCCCACTGGTGTCACATATCCCTGATTTGGGGACATGGGGTAATTTCCTTAACCTGGTGCATGGATGGGGGTAACATGATAGGAAGGGTTTCCCCACTGGCATTGTTTTGAAGTGTGACTGTTGTGTAGAGGCCTCCAGTTTGGCTTTTGGAGACATGAGGGTGCTGTGTGGGACCAGTGGACCTTGTTCCTCCAGGACTGGGAGCAGGCTCAGGCAGGCAGCGTCCTGGCCGCGGGACCTCATGCCTTTGACAGTGACCCTGACATCTCCGATGTGGACGAGGATGACCGCGAGGCGCTCTTCAGCTC
>NW_010138608.1:20779-21667 GCF_000699245.1 Pterocles gutturalis
CATGATGCTCCAGGAGCAGCTGGATGCCATCAACGAGGAGATCAGGTAGTGACCATGGCCAAAGACCACCACTGCCTTGCTTTGAAATGGTTCCGGGGAAACAACAACTGACAGGTGGTGGCAGGAGGCTCTGATGCTCTAAAATTGAGCTCTTAGTCCAGTTTCAGCCAGGGAAATGGCTATGGGACATCCAACCACAGGGCTTGGTCCTTCCTGCACATGGCTCCCTGTCCCTCAGCTGCAGAAGGGCTGACTCGCAGAAAAGACTCAGAATCATAGAAAGGGTTGGAAGGGACTTTCAAGATCATCCAGTTCCACCCCCTGCCATGGGCAGGGACACCTCCCACTAGCCCAGGTTGCCCCAAGCCTCATCCAGCCTGGCCTTGAACCCCTCCAGGGATGGGGCATCCACAGCTTCTCTGGGCAACCTGGGCCACTGCCTCACCCCCCGCACAGGAAAACATTTCTTCCCAGTATCTCAGCTCCATCTCCCCTCTTTCAGCTTCAAACCGTTCCCCCTCGTCCTGTCCCTGCACCCCCTGATCCAGAGCCCCCCCATCTCTCCTGTAGCCCCCTTTCAGCACTGGAAGGTGCTGGAAGGTCTCCCCGGAGCCTTCTCTTCTCCAGGCTGCACACCCCCAACTCTCTCAGCCTGTCCTCGCACGGGAGCTGCTCCAGCCTCTTACCCATCTCCGTGAATCATTATTATAAAAAAAAATGTTCCCCATGAATATTAAAAGAAATCATGGTGCCTCTCAGCTGTGGTTTATGTGGATCCGGATGGGTCTTGCTGCCGTTCCTGGAGATCGGGGGCTTGAGTCATGGCACCCAAGGTGCATTTCCCCAGGGTAGGGGGAAGTGAGATGACTCCCTGAGAAGGGTGGGAAC
>NW_010138608.1:21725-21971 GCF_000699245.1 Pterocles gutturalis
CTGCGCGCAGAGGAGCTGGAGACCCGCGTCACAAGTGGCAGCATGGAGGGCCTCAACCTCACCCAGCTCTGCAAAAGGGCTTCCATCCCCACCTCGCTGACAGCCCTGTCCCTGGCCAGCTCGTCCCCACCGCTCAGCGGCCGCTCCACCCCCAAACTCTCCTCCCGCAGTGCTGCTCAGGACCTGGACCGCATGGGGATCATGACGTTGGTGAGGAGGTGCAAGGGGCGGATGGGGGTCTGGACA
>NW_010138608.1:22017-22301 GCF_000699245.1 Pterocles gutturalis
ATGTGGAAGGAGGGGTGCCCATGTTTTGTCTCCCAGCCTGGCATGGGGCTGCTCTGCGGCGGGGTTCTCCATTAACTGCCCCCCTTTCTGTGTCTCTCTCGCTTTCCCCCTTGCAATCAGCCCAGCGACTTGAGGAAGCACCGGAGGAAACTGCTAGTGAGTGGCTCCCATCCCGTTGAGTTTTGTCCAAGCCCCTTTTCCAGCCTGCTCCTGGCTTTGTCCACACCAGGTCAGGGTGCAGCAGGCGCGGGATGGAGCTGGGAACCCCAGGGATTCAGCAGAGG
>NW_010138608.1:22332-31249 GCF_000699245.1 Pterocles gutturalis
CCCTAAGGTGCTTGAAGATGTGCTGGTTGGCAGCCTGGGGGGTCTGGCAGGACATGGGGAGGTTCCGAAAGCCACTGGGTCCTCAAACATTGTGTCCCACCTCTGGCAACAGGGTGTCTTTGGGACATACCCAACTGTGCTCCTCAGAGCCCTCAAGAGCTTCTGTCCCCACACCCTGACTTGGACCATGGGGCTGCATCCTCTCTCCTCCCTATTCCCAGGATCTTGGCCAGATGGCCACATCCTCCCCATCCTCTTGGGCATCTCGAGCCATTGCCAGAGCTCTAGTTCAGACCAATCCTGGAGCGTGGCAAAGCCTCAGGGCCCTGGTGGCTCTTTTGGCCATGCCTCCACGGAGCAAGAGAGAGGCAGGCAGCAGGGCAAGGATGGAGCTGGGCTTTGGCCGCCCAGCCTGATGGCTTCTCTGCTTGTTCAGTCGCCTGCAGCTCGGGATGAAAGCCGAGAGGATAAAACCACCATCAAATGCGAGACGTCCCCCCCATCCTCACCCAGGACATTGCGGCTGGAGAAGCTGGGCCACCCCGCGCTAAGTCAGGAGGATGGGAAGAGGTACGTGGAGCACCCTTGGGATCTCCCACCAGTGCCTGCTCTGTTGGTTTGAGGATTTACATGGGGCAAGTGTGGGGTTGTGGATCAGGATGGGGTTTGCCATGGCTTGTGTGCTGCTCGGGAATAACCTCAAGGCTTTGCTGTTCCTCTCCCTCCTCCATCCCCAGCTCACTGGAGGAGCAGGCCAGCAACCCCAGCAGCAACAGCAGCCAGGACTCCTTGCACAAGGGCTCCAAGAGGAAGGGGATCAAATCCTCCATCGGGCGCTTGTTCGGGAAAAAAGAGAAGGGTCGCTTGATTCAGCTGAGCAGAGAAGGGGCCACGGGGCAGGGTCCGTGAGCAGCCCTATTCCCATCCGTGCCGGGCGGGCATCCTCTCGGGCCAGGCTCTCCGCATGCTTCCTACCGCTGTCTGACTTTGGGGGGCTGTTGGGGTGACAGGAGGAGGAGCAGGGACACTCCTGCTGGTTTGGGAATGGTGGGGCCACTGGCTCTGGGCTCCTGGCACCTAGGGTCCTGGTGCTTTGTGCCTCGCAGCCCCTCCTGGACGGTGCATGGTGTCAGTCTTAATGCTCTGCAAGAGCTGCAGTGAGGACAGGGACCCCTCCATCACTGTATCTTATCTTTAATGTCCCCAAATCTGCTTCCCTCCCCATGGGACCTTTTTGATTTTGCAGAGACCTTTGGTAGGAGCTGCTTTTCCACTCCTCAGTCCTTTACTGCGCTTCCATGTTGACTGTTTTGAAATGGGAGGGATGGGAGGCGGGGATCCCCGTGGGCTTCCAAGGGGTGCAGGGGGGCCGTGGGGGTGGGTTGGAAATGGTGACTGTCACCTCCTGTGCTGCAATTGCACATCCCCAACACCCTGGCGGTGCCCACACTGAATCCCTGGGACATCACACTGACGTCAGGATGTCTCGCCCAACAGTGCTGCTGACCGACGTGGAGGTGGGCATGCAGGACCCGCTGGGACTTGGCAAGCTGGGTGCTCAGGCTGAGAAGGATCGGCGCCTGCGGAAGAAGTGAGTGAACCTTCTTCCCTGTCCCAGCAAGAAAATGTCTTGCCTGGTGACTGAGAAGCCATGGCACAGAGCCGGGAGTTGCTGGGAAGGACTTCTCATCTTCACCTTCTCTTAAGCCCTTTTAGCTCCTTTCTTGCCTTGCTACCTGCTGGGTCTTACTGCGTGTGGTCTCTTCCCTTTCAAGAGCTGCTCCCTTCCTCACAAGCTCCCAATAAATCACTCTTCTGCTTCTGTTCTCTCCAGGCACGAACTCCTGGAAGAAGCTCGGAGGAAAGGATTGCCCTTTGCTCACTGGGATGGCCCCACCGTTGTCTCCTGGCTGGAGGTGAGGCACAGCACACCCGTGCATTGTCCCCAAGCACCAACAGCTTTGCAGTCACTGTGGGTCAGTCATGTGCTCCCCTGGTAGCATTGCAGCGCCCTGCAGCCCCACCATGCTTGGTCCATGCACATGGTTGGTGGTTGCAAAACTTGGGGGAGCAGAGCAGGTCCCTACATGTTCTGTAGAATTGTGGTTTTTGGGTCTCCTCAAGCCCACACCTTAGCTTTGAGAGGAAAGGCTCAGTGGGTGCTCTTTCGCTGTGCTGTGTCCATCCCAGAGGTAGGGACGCTGGGCTGCCCATGGGCCATCTGTGCAAGATACCAAGAAAAAAGGAGCTCCATGTGGGTATCGACTTTGATACTGGGTATCATGATGACTGGGTAGGTCGACAGGGCAGTCACAGGCTTTGCCCTGTTTTGGCAGCTCTGGGTGGGGATGCCAGCCTGGTACGTTGCCGCTTGCCGAGCCAACGTGAAGAGCGGAGCCATCATGTCAGCCCTGTCCGACACTGAGATCCAGAGGGAGATCGGCATCAGCAATGCCCTGCACCGCCTCAAGCTGCGTCTGGCCATCCAGGAGATGGTCTCGCTCACGAGCCCCTCTGCACCACCCACCTCACGGACGGTAAGTGCCCCATGCCCTGGACCCACTCTTCCCCCAGACAGACCCTCCATGGGGCAGGACGACAGGCTTGTTTCCCCAGTTTCCCTGACTCCTTGGGACCACAGTGGTCCATCAGTCCCCAGAGAGTGCCAGTGTCGCAGGCAAGCATGGCTGTGGATGGGGTGATGTTCCCTCCTGGACCGGTCAAGCCACCAGACACGTGTCCTCAGGCACAAAGGTCATTTACGGCTGTTGGGTGAGAAGCACTTTCCTGTCCTGAGGCACCAGCAGATGCTCTTGTCCTCGTGCTCAGAGGTTGTCGGCAAGAGGCTGAAAATGCAAAGAGCAAAGCTCAGGGTCTGTCTGCCTTGGAGAGGATAAAATCCCACCAAACAGCACACGCGTGATTTACAGGGCCGGCTCAGCTATGCGGAGCCTTTTCTTGGTCATTTCAATACAAGCCTTTTCTGGGACCACATAAAATTTCTGGTCAAGGGGCTTGCCCTGGCTAGGACATGGAATGGATGGAGGTATCGTGTCTTGTGCTGTTCCCCAAAACCCCTGAGAGATTAATGGTGCCCCAGTAGTGCCAAGACATGGCTGTAGAAATGCAGTCAACAGAAGGGCCCCAAGCGTGCTGTGTCCCCTCAGATGGCCGTAGCTGGGGTCCCAGCTGTCGGAGAGAAGCCTGCAGGCTGCATGAGCATAACACCAAAGTACAAAGGCAGCCAAAGGGTCCTCACAAGCAGCAGGATGCCACCAGCCCAAGCTGCAAGGACCCTGCGAGATCTCCCCAGTACAGCTCCAAGCACAAGGGTGCCCTGATCCTCCATCAGCCTCAGCCGGGCTTGTTTCCAGCACTGTTGTGAACTGAGGCCATGGCTCCATGGTGGTTTACCCTGACCATTCTGCTTTTTTCCCTGCAGTCCTCCGGAAATGTCTGGGTCACCCATGAGGAGATGGAGAACATGGCAACTTCCACCAAGACGGTGAGGCTGGCCTGCCCCTCGGCCACCGCATGGCGTATTGGTTACTGAGCCGAGCTCCGGGTGTACATTAATGCGCTAAACCCCGGGAGGGATGAGGATCTTTGCTGCGTATCGTGTGTCAGCTCTTGGCCAGCACCATGCACCTGTTTAGAAACCATCTTTCAACCTTCAATATCCCAACAATTTCTAAAACTGGCTTAAAAGCCATCAGGTCCATTTTCCTTTGGCAAGCCCCTGTGGGTTTTGCTGGGTTTCTAGAGTAGCTTGTCTGTCGGTTGGGAGTCAGAGGAAAGAAAGGAAAGACAAAAACCAAGAGTGATCTCAGATAGACACATGAGTTTGGGTCCCACATTGGTTATCTTACACCCACAGATGTCACCGTCTAATCTCCTGTTGACCTTAGCACACCCAAATATTGTCCCCACTGTCTGTCTGATGTCCCTACACTCTGGCTGATAGCTTGGGGTCCCTTGGAGGGATGTGGCCGTGCTCCCAAAAGCTCTGGCTCCTTTGGAGAGATGTAGCCATGTGCCCCTCTCTGCAACTGGACCCCATGTCCATGTCTCCAAGTAGGAGCAGCATTTTGGGTTTGTTATGTGAATTTGAATTAGGAATTTTATTGAAGGTTGTGTCTGCTGGATGAGTAGCACAGACCCATAACTGGCACCTGTGACTGCTGGATGCCTTTTGGGGACGGAGAGCTCAGAGTTATGGCAGGGACGTGACACTTTCCCTTGGCAGATTTTGTGAGGTTGAACCAAACTAGCTCAGGCTGATAAGAGAAGAAATAGCAACACAATTGTCAGATTGGTTTGGGCAGCCCCTCTGGGGGTTGTGACCTGTGAGATGAAGCTTGGGTTTCTCTCTGCATCCATCTGTCTTTGGGGGACCCAAGAACTACCCATATTTCCCAGGAAAGATGTATGAGCCCCAGTGTCCATGTCATCTCCAGCCCAAGATCCACGAGAAAAGTCTCGTCCTGTATCCTCTTGACTGACACATGGGGCAAAACCTGGGCCTTGCGGGGTCGGGGTGTCCCCAGCACTCTGTCGACAAGGCTGAGCTCCCCAAGCCTTGCAACCGTGACCCCCATCCCCTCTGGGTCACACCGTGCCGAGGGGTCCCATGCTCCGCATACATGGGACACGCTTTCACGGTGCAGGGCCGCCGGGTACTGACTTTACCTGTCCTTTCTATTGACATGCTGCATGTGTCACGCTTAGGACATGGAGGAAGGCAGCTGGGCACAGGTGAGGTCCTCATGTCACCCTTTTCCATGGGTGGCGGATGGGGGGTTATGTGGGGGAGAGCTGGACATCACAGGGCACCCAGGGGTGAGCTTGGGGCATCAGTATTCGCCAAGTCCTGCTTGGAGTCTGAGCCTGCACCCTCAGGTTGCTCCTCTGAGCTCTCTCTCAAGCATGGGGGGGTCCTCCTGGACCTTGCATTGAGCGGCATCCTTCTCTGCTTCAGGCAGAGTGATTTTTTTCGTGTAAGACACAGATCCTGTGTTAAAACCCCAAAGTAAGAGTGACCAGCCACCCTGCATGGGAGGAAGGTTTCTACCTGCACAGACATTTAGTTTTCACCGTTTCTTTAGCTCCAAGTTCAGGATATAGACCATTTCCATGAACTGAAAAGTTGTGAGGAAAGAGTCCTGCTTGGATCCATCTCCTACGGTTTTATCATTCTCAAATGTTTTACTTTTATTCTGGGGGATTTTATTTCGTTTTTGGACCCGGAATCAGTTTGCAGTGAAAGCAGATGGATGTTTTCCTGCCCAAAACTGACTTTTTTTTTTTTTTTTTCAGTTTGAAGTCATAAAGTAGATCTTTGGGTGATTTCTAAGCTTCTTAAAAAATCAGTTGAGAATGCACTGAAACCTATTTCTTAGTTGCTTCAGCTTTCATGAATGTTCTTTTTCCGGAAGAAGCTGGTCATAAAGTCCAGCTATCCCTTCTGCTTTTTGGCTACTGCCTTGTCTCCTTGGGGGACATCAGTAGGACACAGACCATGGCCAACAGGACTGCTCCTTCCAGCTCCTTCAGTACAAACTCCTCTGGCTAGGTTTGGTCCTCAGGACGGTGACCGCCAGGCTGCAGCATTGAACTGTCACTGGTCTCCTGGGAGTCTGCAGCTCCACCAAGTCCTGGTTTCTCCCTGACTTCTCCATTTGCTTCTCCACAGACGCTGGCCTATGGGGACATGAACCATGAGTGGATTGGGAACGAGTGGCTGCCCAGCTTGGGTCTCCCACAGTATCGCAGCTACTTCATGGAGTGTCTTGTTGATGCACGGATGCTGGACCACCTCACCAAGAAAGATCTGAGAGTGCACTTGAAGATGGTGGACAGCTTCCACCGGTGAGTCCCCTCCTTCCAGAGGTCCCTTAGGTGAAGTGTCTGCACATGGAGCAGAGAGAAGATGGGGCAGTTTGAGGGATTCTCCCCTGTTTTGGTCAACCCTGCTGCTGGAAGATGGCTTTTCTAGGCTCAACCACCTCAAATGGTGGCAAATATTCTCCTTCAGCACACTCCTTCCAGCAAAATTGCAGAGGACCTAGCCTTCTCCTGGCTGTGGAGCAAACCACAGGCAAAAAAAAGGGTTGTCCCACTTGCTGTCCCACTGGCAGGCAAAACAGTCATCTGCCAGCAGCCCAGCTTGGAGAAGGCTTATGCCATCCCAACCACCTCACCCAAGCACCAGCGTCCTCATCTTCTGACCACCAGTGCTCAGCTCAGACCAGGAGTTGTTGTGGTGGGAATCTTGGGCATCATCTCATCCCTCTCTCTGGCACTCAGAGAGGAGAGAGCATGAGCGGGCATGTGTCCATGGGTCTGCATGGGGCTGTGTCCATGGGTCTGCCAGGGCCTTGCCTGCTCTGGGGATGAACCCTTCAGCCTGGAGCAGCTCCCATGGGCTGGTTTTCCCCAGCCACCAAGCTCGTAGTATCATTACTTAGATCTGTGCACTCTCAAGCAGGCAGAACAGAGTAAAACCGATGGAGTAGGGAATTACCATGGAAGGGAGGGATGTTCCCTGTTTTCTGGCCAAGATCTTCCCTTTGGGTTGTGTCTGTGCTGACCCAGCCCTGAAATGATGCATCCTTTGTGCTCATGGAGAGCAAGCAGGGAAGTGAGTCCCTTCGCAGGTCCCTTCAAGCCACTTGCTCTGTGATGCTGAGCCCTCCTGAGGGTTGGGTGACATCTCATGTCCTTGCAGCACCAGCCTGCAGTACGGCATCATGTGCCTGAAGAGGCTCAACTACGACCGCAAAGAGCTCGAGAGGAGGCGAGAAGAGACCCAACATGAAATCAAAGGTCAGCAGCCACATACATGATCCAGCTCTGGAAAGGAGATGGGAAACCTCTCAAGAGATGCCCAGCGATAGTCTCTCTTCTATCCCATGTTTTTAACACAGTAGGGAAATTTCTGGGCAACTGTGCCCAGAGAGCTGTTCTCCGTGGGGAACCTCCCTGCGGTATTTCCCCAACAGATTGCTCCAGGTGGAAATATGCAGCTTACCCCAGTCAGGCATGAGGAGGGAAGGAAGGGTGTTGAGACAGAAAATTTCCAATCCTGCCCGTTTTGGATGCTGAGGACACCCCCCAGCTTGCTCAGCTTCCCCTTCCTCATTGGCTGTCCTGAGATTCCCTGCACATCTGGCTGCTGCTTAGATTACATCTCGTTATTGATAATGCCCCTAATTACACCAGCAGCCGTGAGTTCTTAGGATTAATTTTCACAGTTGTTTACTGCCTGTTATTTCAGCATTTAGTTTGGTAAATTGAAGTGAGCTGTTCCTGGCACTTGAACACCCAGTATTGCTGCCAGCTCGGGAAGGAGAGCCCCAGGATCAGCCTGGGGCTGTGCCAGAGGGCTTTGGGACGTCATCAGGTCCCCGCACAACTGAGAGCATGGTCTGAGCTGGCTCTGAGACATGCGCTTGCTTTTTTGTAGACGTATTGGTGTGGACCAACGACCAGGTCATTCATTGGATCCAGTCCATCGGGCTCCGTGAGTACGCCAACAACCTTGTCGAGAGCGGGGTGCACGGGGCGCTCCTGGCCCTCGATGAAAACTTCGACCACAACAGTCTGGCACTCGTGTTGCAAATCCCCACGCAGAACACGCAGGTAAGAGCAGCATCCTTGGGGGATTTTGGAGGAGGGTGGCCAATGTGAGACGTGGCTGCAGTGTGATTCCACCAGTCCCACCAACTCAACTCTGGCGGTCAATGCAGAGCACTCGGATGGCGCGTGGGCTTTTTCTCTGTCATTCTCAGGCTTTCCTGGGATGGGAGGTTGTGCTGTGAATTGTTTCCATCGATGGGGAATGCTCATTTTTTTGTTGTTTTTAGGCTCGACAAGTGCTGGAGAGGGAGTTCAACAACCTGCTCGCCTTGGGCACAGATCGGAGGCTGGACGATGTGAGTACCAAAGCTCTCCCATGTCCACATCGTGCTGAGTGCCCGTTCTTGGGCAAGAAACGGGAGAGACAGGACCTCCGCTCTCTCCCTCCTTGTCCAGGGAGTCAAGTAGTGCCTCACAGACTCTCTAGAGCAGTCGCATGAGCAGTGTCCATGGAATAAGCTAGAACTACTAGACAAGGCCATGAGGAGTGTGCTGCCAGGCTGTGGAGGCAGGTGAGGAAGAGTCTTGTGCATCATTTCTAGCTTCATGCTCGGTGGGCTGAATTTCAAGTAGGCTCACCTGGCTTTCCTTGCCAGCTGCTTTAGCATTTTAGAGTCATTTTAGATTGCATTTGAGAGTCATAGATGTTCTAGGCGTGACACATCTGCAGTGGGTAAAGCTGGTGGGTTAGAGATGCCCCGTTAAGCAGCCAGAAATCTGTTCATGTTGAGTCACTGCAAGGTGGGAATCCATATAGATCTCTCCGATGTACAGCTTTTCTCCATGAGCTAGGATAGCAGAGCTGCTTTAGAGCCCAGAGAGAAGCAGACACTTCCAGATGCCATCATCTGGCTGAGGTTAGATGCATCCCTTGAGGTCTTTCTTGTTGATGTCTCCAAGGCATCTTTGCAGGCAGGTTGGAGAGAAGAGATAGGCAAGCTGGAAAGGATAAAGCTGATGTCATGGGATGCCGGAGAGGTCTCCTATGTCCTTGGCCCAGTTTGATCACACACTTCTGCACTGGTTGAGTTGGTCGCCATGTACAGGCACACCCTTAGTTAGGTGGAAGCAGTGCTGGGACCTCCCAAGGGCAGAAGGTCCTGCTGCCACCGATGCCAGGCCCATAACCTGCTCCTTCTCCTGCAGGGCGATGACAAGACCTTCCGTCGAACCCCATCCTGGCGAAAGCGCTTCCGCCCTCGAGACATTCACAGCATCAACATGCTCAGTGGCTCGGCCGAGACGCTGGCCGCCGGCTTCACCGGTACACAGCTGGTAT
>NW_010138608.1:31280-34695 GCF_000699245.1 Pterocles gutturalis
TTCCGCGTCACCAGCCTGGTACCCCTGCCCCCTCCGTCTGCCCCTGCCAAGAAAATGCCCCCGGAAGGTAGGTCACCCGCTTCTCACCAAGGTCCTCTCCTCAGACCTCATGGTGTGGCTGGACAATGTTGTGCCACCAGGAGAGGAGAATCGTAGAATCACAGAATCATTAAGGTTGGAAAAGACCTCAAGGATCATCAAGTCCAACTGTCAACCCAACACCACCCAACCCACTAAACCATGGCTCAGAGCACGAGAGAGGCTTGCTGATGGCCTGCGATGCTGAATCCATGTGATCCTTGAGCTGCTGGCTGCTGGAAGGGTTTTTTCAGCAGGGTTATTTCAGACCCTGGTCTGGTGTGTGATGTCTGGTCTGCCCTGCCCCTGAAAACGTTCAAGGTCAGGTTGGATGGGGCTCTGGGCAACCTGATCTAGTGGAAGATGTCCCTGCTCACTGCAGGGGCATTGGACTAGATGACCTCCGTGGTCCCTTCCGACTCAAACTATTCTATGATTCTATGGGATTTCTTTGCTTGGAACCACCAGGACAAGGGAGAGGGCTGGATCAGGGCATGAAATGGGGATATGTGTCCCCCACCCTGGGTCTGGCATCCAGATCAGAGGCTGTTGGGGTGGCACTGGGGGCTTCCAGGAAGCAGCAGCCCAGTCTGGGACAGTTTCATCCTGCCTTTTGGAAACCATCCCCAAAGGGCCTGGATTAGCCAGCTCCGTTCAGTCCAAGCGCTGCTCAGCACGCGCTCCCCAGGGCTGGGCAGGGACCTGCTTTGACACGGTTGTTCCCAGTGCTGCTGACTGTCATGTGTGTTTCATCTGAGCACACGTGTCCCAGGCTCTGCCCCACCACCACCACACACAACTTTCTATCAGTTATCTGGGTCCCTTCCAAAGCTGTAGGGAGGCACAAGCTCCAGCCAAGTCACCCTGATTTGTCCCCTGGACCCTGGTGTCCCAAGCCACCCGCCACGTCCCCAGAGGTGCAGAGTTGGCTTCAGCAGGCTCATAAATTACAGTATCAATGAGAATTAGAAACTTGTGCTTTCACCTTCTGGCTCCAAGCCCCAGGCTCAGCTCTCCTCCTGTCTCCAGATTTGCTCGGATTTCACAGCTTTCCATCCAGCAGTTTGACTCAAATGTCTGTTCAAACTTTTCCACCCCATCCCTGGAAGCTGCAGTTCCCACCCAGATGAGGACGATGAAACCTGGGACAAAATCCCTGGGTCTGACAGCACCAGGGTGCTGGCTGCCCAAGAGGAGCGATGGCAAGTGGCAACTTTCCAAATACCCTGGAGCCTTCAAAGCATCAGAGCTGGCCAAACGTGCCTCTTCCTTTGACCCTCATCTTCGTGGGGCTTCAGAGCACAGATGCTGCCTAATAAATGCTTCAGTTGTTAGCTGAGGGCTAATTGGAGCAGTCGCTAATTGCACGCTCTGCTCTTTGCCTCCCTTCCAGTCGGTGCCTCTGGGTCGCCAAGGCTGGAGACCTCCACGGTCCGGACGTACTCCTGCTGAGGGTCAGCGTGACGGGAACCAGCCCGGTCCCGGGTAAGTGCGAGGAGGATGGAGGCCTCGGAGCTGGATGGGGATGGAGAGGAGAGGAGAGGAGAGGAGGAGGCCCAGTGTCCTCTACCCAGCGTCACCCAAGCAGGGCGTCTGCCTTCACCCAGGTTTGCCTTGCCATGGAGGACCACGGAGACCTCAGCGGTGGGGGAACAGCCCGCTGCTGCCTGAGGCTCACAGGACCTTGCAGAAGGGATGCTCAGCATCCCAACCACCGATGGTTTGTCCAGTCACTGGACAGATGGCCAGGGTGCCATCCTAGATGCAGGGTCCCACTGGGAGGGAAGGATAAGTCAAGGGCTTCAGAGAGTCTCCTGGGACCCTGCTGTGCCCCACGGAATTGTTCCCCTGGGCTGGAAGGAATTGTTACCGACTCTGTCTGGGTTTGTTGGCCTGTGGGTGCATGGGTGGAGGTGAGCCTCCATCCTCACGGGACCTTTCCCACTTCATTTCTTAGCACATCCCCACTATCGTATGGCCACATGCTGGCTGCCTTTCAGGATGAGAGCTCAGCCTGCGCCTGTTCCTCAGCCCAGACCAACAGACGCTGCAGTCTCACTGCTGTGGACCGAAAAGGATGCTCTCCATTACACTTGTGCACCCCACCGCTCCCCCTGGTTCCCCACGGCGCCCGCCTCAGGCCTCTCCCCGCTCTGTCTGGGCTACGGATGCTCTCGCTGGGTGCTCACTCCATCGCCGGCAGAAGTGTGGTACAACCCAGCAGAGCGGCAGAGATGCCCTGAAAGTGGGCTGCGATTTTGGAAGCCTTTCTCCTGCCTGGTTCACATCACCCATACGCTGTGGGCCGATGCACTGACTCACCCAAGCCCCAGGGATGATGCTGTCTGAAGGACTCGGAGCCAAGGAAGATTCAGGCTCATAAAAATCCTCATGCCGGGGCAGCTGGGCAAGGAGCTGCCCCCAGGGGGGGCTGGGACCAGTGCCAGGGTTGGCGCTGCATGGGACGGAGTGGGGACCAGCCATCGTGGGGGCAAGGAGAGCAGCTGTCTGCCCAGAGGTGCTGCGTTTTGGGGTGCTGCTTTTCGGGGTGCTGCCAGATGCCATGCAAGGGGAGGCTGCTCCTGCATGGCGGGGGCCACGAGGGGCGGCGGGGGGGAGGGGGGCGTGGGGAAGGGCTGGACCCGCCCCATCGGCTCGCTGCCAGCCGGGGCGGTACCTGGCACCCACGGGACAGGGGTGCCTCCTTGGGCACCCAGGGAGGTACAGCAGGGGCACCCACCGCCCCATGCCGTGCCCATCCCTTCCCTCCAGGTGCAGAGGAGATGCTCTCCCCTCCTGCCTCCAAGTGATGGGCAGGGATCAATCCAGGAGGCTCTTAACTCTTCCCATTTCTTTCCCGTAGGGTAGGATCTCTTCGTCTCCTCATGCCACGTTTGCCTTGTGTGGCCCCTATTTCTGATGTGATATTTATTGATGGCTGGAATGACCTTATACTTATCATGTGCTGTCTGGAAAGTGCAATATCTGAGAGGCTATACAGTCACAATGTCTTTTTGGTGTATTATTTGCCTAATACAGTATGAAATATTTTTTTAATTTGAAGAGTCGGTGAGCCCTTTATATCGATGCCCTCTTTCTTTCGTCATATTATTGGTACTGCATGGACTCCAAACCCTGGATCGGGGCAGGAAAGGATGTATGTGTGTTCCAATAAACAGGATTTTAAAGCAGTGCTGCCTTGAGCCTTTCTTTTAGAGCCCACATAAAAAATATAATTCGCCTTTAGCTCCCCTGTGGCTACAGGACTGAGCCCCAGTTGCAAACCAGTGAAACCACTGGTCTCCGTGGGGCTGGTTTAAGCATGGGACATCCAGTT
>NW_010138608.1:34711-38366 GCF_000699245.1 Pterocles gutturalis
CAGCTGGTTTTTTTGATGTGGAAAAAACCCCAACCTGGGAATGAGGGGAGACCTGCGCAGAGGACAGCGGTAACAGAAGCCCCAAGCCATTCAAACAAGAATGCCTTTATTTAAAAAAAAAAAAAACAAAAAAACAAAAACAACAAACAAATAAGTTAGCAAAAATAATAATAATTAAAAAAAAAACAAATAGCAAATCCACACAGCGTTCAGTAGAAAAGACGGCGTGGGCAACCTCCGTGGGGCTCAGTGCCCACAGGACACCAGCCTGAGAAAGACGTTGGTCGAAAAGAGCATCTTGGAAAAAAAAATCAGCAAGTGAACCCAGCACACACATTGGCCCCCAAAAACCGATGGCCCCCTAGCTGGGAGTGAAGCAGAGCCTGACGCCAGGCGGCCGCCCTTGCAGGAACCGGGGTCGCTGCCAGCGTGGGGCCGTGGCGCTACCGAAATCCCACCTCTCCCTCCTTTTTTTTTTTCCATCTGGCTGGACGGGAGCATTTCACAAGGCGTGGGAAAGGAGGTGAGTGGTTTCAGTGGTGCAGTCCACAACGCAGGAGGGGTAAATAACGATTTCCAGCGGCTGGACCCCTCCGACATCTCATTCCCACCCTGTTACCAGCTCCAGGAGCCCCTGGGGTTTGCACTGGCTTAGTTTTGAACCTGCTCCTCTGGGTACGTCACGGCCACGTCCTCCACGGCGATGCTCTCCACGATGGAGGAGAGTGAATGGAGATTACGGTCCTCCGCCGTGTCATCGGCCAGGAGGTGATCTGTGGAGAGCAAGGGGATGGTGACGCTGCTGGGGATGGTGACGCTGCTGGGGACAGGAACCATGTGCCGGGGACAATGCCGGGAGGATCCTGTGATCCCCCACACGGTTGGAATGACTTGGGGACCCGCTCCCATCTCCCACCCTGGGCTGGATGAGACCTTCCCCTGGAGACGGCAACGGGGAATGAAAGTTTCGGACACTTTTTAGGTTTTATTCCCCATTGAAAAATGAGTTTGAACTGTCTGCCTTCTGGGGGAAAAAAAAATTGGTGGATTTGGCCAGGGAGAACTGATGGTAACTGCAGTAATGGGAAAAAAAAATCAGCAGCTGCAGAAGGGATTGAAAGGAGCCCGGGCAGAAATACTCAGTGAAGCTCAGCGATGCTCAGCACCACACCAGGCAAAGGCAAGCCAAGGGACAGTGACAGATGAAGCCTTGATGGGGACCAAGTTGCCGGGGCCCCGTGCTGCTGCAGCCCAATTCTGTGGCTCACGAGGAGCAAGAATCTCGGCGAAATTGGGCAATGGGAGAAGCCTGAACTCACTGAGCACTGAGCCAGGGAAGTGCTGGAGGATTTATGAGCTCATTGCTCTGCAACAGCGGGGCAGGGAGCGGAGCACAAGGCTCCTTTTGTCCTCCGCTCTGAGGATCTCCTGCTGGGGGGGGGTGGTGGCTCAGCGATGCTCTGCCCCAGGGCTGCAGCATCCCCCCACTGTCCCCCCTCTGTCCCCCAGCGAGGCTGCAGGATGCCAGGGTGAGGCAGGGAGGACCTTACCCGCTGGGTTGGTGCCGAAAATTGCTCCACTCGGGGCTGCAGGACGAGCTGCCCGACCCGCACTCGCTGGTCGCCTGCAAGGAGCCGAGATGCCGACCATGGATCTCACCTCTTCCGACCCAACTAAACCCACCAGCCATCCCCAAAACACCCTGGGGGGCCCAATTGCTGCAGTGCAACACCTCTGTGGAGGTGGGCACGTCCCTCCCCACCCGGAAAGTGGCTGGAGGATCCAGGGTCCCCAGGACCCCTTGGGGCCAGACGCTTCGTTAACCAGAGAGGCTGAAAAAAAACTTCTTGGGCTCTGGACACGGGAGAATCGGGGCCATCCGCTCATTTCACATGCAAAAAAGTCTCTCTTTACACAGTGACTATGAGAAAGGGCTAGAGACGGACAAACGTCCTTGGGCAAAACAGCTTTTTGCCAAAAATCACCTAATCAGGCTCATAAAAAATGACACGCAGGCTGGACATCCTCAGGCCACCCCAAGGGGATTTCTGGGGAAGATCTTGTGGCAGTTTGATTTGTGGATTTGGGGATGAGTGGCTGTTTCAGAGAAAAGAGCTGTCAGCCTGAGAAATGAGAGCTCGGCAAAGCTCGGAAATCACTTTTGCGATGTGTGTGTCCTTATCTGGAAGTAGGTGCTGGCTGGGCTTGAACCCCAAATGAGATTGATAGGAGGGACCCCAGGGACCCAACTATTGGTAGCAGCCTAGAAATGGTGCTTTGAGTCCACAAGCTCATGGCAGCACAGGCTAATTAATTAACATTGGATTTATTTCCCACTCAAGTAGGAAATTCTTACAGATATGGGATTTTTTTCCCCAAAATATTGGATTTTGCAGTCAATCTGTGAAGCCCTGGCTACACCTGGGAGAAGGGACACTTGGAGCAGCAGTGCCATGGGAACCGCTCAGCACGGTTTTGGGCACATTTACAGGGGCAGACAACAAATCCACCCAGATCCCACCAAGTGGATACGTGGGGTTCACACCGGGAAGTCCCAGGACTATGTGGGATGGAGCCTAAAGCTTTTTCAGTTGTTTATTCAGCTCTAAATGTTGGGCTACTCAGCTACCTGCTGGTTTGGTCCTTAAATCCCTTAGTCTGAAAGGAGATGAATCACTGGGAATCCCTCATTACCATGCCTCTTAGAAAGTCTTTCTATTTCTGTATACCTCTGTCTATGTCTGTATCTATATATCTACATAGTTATATCCATACCCATATCTATATCCATCTCCCTACCATCTACATCTACATCTATGTCTATATAATCTATATCATCAATGCCTATACCTATATGGACATCTACATCTATCTATATCATCTGCATCTATATCATCTAGACCTATAGCTATAGCTGTCTATACATTTCCATATACAAAGCTTCAGAGCAGCAGGGAAGGACATGCCCAGACATCCCCCCAGAAATCAGATAAAAATATTTGTCAAAAACTTGGTTAAAGGGCCAAAATCTTGCAATGCAACACAGCCTGGCAAGACAACGGCTGCGAGCATCCGCACCTGGCTCTGGAATCAGCACCTTTGGTCCAAAAAATGGGTGATCACCCCACACCAACCCCCTTGTCCCCTGCCCAGGTGAGCTGTGCCATGCCGACCGTCAGAAAAAGTCCCCACGCCCCAGCATGTCACGGCATCGGCTGTTGCATGGTGGCAGGGGAGAGGAGAGGGAGGTTGGGGGTTTTCCCCCCAGGAGCATTGGTATCTTTGGGGTGTTGTGGGAGGCAGTAGGAGGTGACCCCCCGGCTGTATTCGGTTGGAGGCTTTGTGGGTTGTGCCACCCTGAGACTTTACAGGGAGAAACCAAGAGTGTGTGCTTGTGTCTGTGAGCAGGGAGATTTAATTTTATTTTATATTTTATTTATTTTATTTGACTTTATTGAATTAATTTACTTTCATTTATTTTTGTTATTTTATTTATTTTATCTTATTTTGTCTTATTTAATTTTTTTATTTTAACTTTTTGTTATTTATTTCATTTTTTCCTTTATTATCTCTCCCAAGCCCAGGCACACGTGCCATGCTCAGTGCAGTGTCCAGCACTGGACCCCCACAGCCCACACACCCACACACAGGGAAA
>NW_010138608.1:38569-38789 GCF_000699245.1 Pterocles gutturalis
CAGGACCAAGTGCTCCAGCGCTGCCTGTGATTCTTGGGCTCATCCTCATGGACCATCACCCCCATAGAGCATCACTCTCACAGACCATCACCCCCATAAATCATCACCCCCATAGAGCATCGCCCTTTAAGTCACCACCCTTTAGGTTATCAACCCCATAAAATATTACCCCCATAAACCATTACCCCCATAAACCGTTGCCCCCATGGACTGTCACCCC
>NW_010138608.1:38953-39204 GCF_000699245.1 Pterocles gutturalis
CGTCACCACCATAGACCATCACCCCCATAAACTATCATCCCCATAGACCATCAGCCCCATAGACCATCACCCCCATAGACCATCACCCCCATAAACCATCACCCCTATAGACCATCACCCCATAGATTATCGCTCCCATAGACCATCGCCCCCATAGACCATCACCTCCCTGGACCTCCCTAGTCCCCAGCCTGGGTTTGGGGACCCCGTGGGACACCCAGAGGCACTTACCCCGGGCTGGGGAGCGGCGG
>NW_010138608.1:39240-39527 GCF_000699245.1 Pterocles gutturalis
GTGGAGGGTGCTGAGCAGGCTCTGCAGGCGCTCGATGTACTGGATGGCGCTGCGCAGGATCTCCACCTTGGGCAGCCGCTGGTTGGGGTTGAGCAGGGTGCTGCGCTTTAGCGCCTCGAAGGCTTCGTTCACCTTCTTCAACCTGCGTTTCTCCCGTAGGGTGGCTGCTCGTCGCCGGTCGATGGACACCGTCTTCCTCTTGCAAACCTTGCAGGCCCAGGGCAGGCATTGCCCAGGACAGTGATCGGGCAGTGCTGAGTCCTTCTCCTCCAAAGCCACCCTGCCCT
>NW_010138608.1:39638-39882 GCF_000699245.1 Pterocles gutturalis
GGTCTCAAAGAGCTCCATGGGCGCCCGGGCGGCTCGGGGACGTGTGTGCGGCTCGGGGACGGCTGCTCCCTCTCCCCACACCAACTGTTTGGTGCCATTTAAACCCCGGCGCTGGCATTAAATCACGGAGATAAATATAGAAAAACCTAAAGGAAACCTGAGCCCAGCCTAAGCTGCTGCCTCACATCAAAACTTGTCCATCTGATTTCATGTGCTCTCCCCGCGGGGATTACACTGCCCGAAT
>NW_010138609.1:0-19721 GCF_000699245.1 Pterocles gutturalis
CCCTATCCCAGCTGGACCCAGGACAGCCATGAGCAGACATCTTTCACTAGATCAGGTTGCTCAAAGCCCCATACAGTCTGACCTTGAACACTTTCAATGATGGGGGCAACCACATCGTCTTTTGCTGTCTTTGGGTTTCTTAGGACAGTGGTTCCTGGGCAGGTGGGAGCAGACCCAAATTCATGGCACCTGCACTGCATCATTCAGGTGCAAGACACGTCCAGCCCAGAAGCTGTGTGACTGCGGGCAGCACTGTGCCCTAGCTAGCATGCCTTGTCCAACTTTTGGGGAAAATCTGCCCTTTGGCTCTGTACCCACCTAACAGGGGATACAACCAAGCTGTGAGTCCTGTACAAAACCTGCATCTTGGCCTGCCTTTATCAGTTTGCTGCTCTTGATGCAGCTGGGCCCTCCACTGAACCAGAGACTGTGTGATTTGCCAGGACCAAATGTGTGTGTGCGTGTGTGTTTGTGAAGGGGACGTGAAATGCTATGGTTTTTATTTGTAAACCCAGTTATTCTGGGCATCATATTAGGCATTTCAGGATCAAGAGGTTTGTGAAGGTCATGGGTCATTAGAGCAGTGCCCTGCTACTGAGACTCTTGTAGGCTACCTCCATGCTTACAGTTGCACAGAAGGAGACAGACAGTCTCTTCTCCCTTTGGCTAAGCCTCTCTGAACTGGAGGGCTTTTGCATGGCTCTGAAGGAAGGAGCTTAATTCTTCCCCATGACCTGCTTCAAGCAAAGTTACAGCAACCAAATGGACTGTGCTGTGTGGAACACAAAGTCACACTAGCGTGAGTCAAACATCCCCCTCTGGTGCTGGAGAGCACAGCTAAAGAGCAAAACAAAGGCAAATACATCAGCAACTGAAAGCGGGTGGTTTTTTGCATTCTTCATTGCAAAAGCCCAGCAGACTCTGACTGAGATCAAAAAGTAACGTATCACCTGGAGGTCCATGGAGAAGCAAAGAGATGTTGAAACCTCCCACCACTTCCATCATCAAAGGTTTCAGTAAGTTTCTTTCCATGTACTTTTTCATAACCAGCCTTGGTGAGAGCAACTATTCAAAAGGGACATTAGGTGTACTTTCTGTTGGCTGAACCAATTAAAATTACCCTTCAGTGTCACCAAGAGCACACACACATAAAAAAGGAAAATTCAAGGAGGAAAAGAGAAACAAACACAGAGTCCCACTAGGGAACTGGCTAGTTTACGGGTACTGGTAATGGGACTATACTGCTGTTCACTGTATTAAAGGTGAAAGTATCAGTAGCATTCAGTTTTGGCTTTCACTGATATTTTTACATATGTTAAAATACTTCTGTAACTTCTGTACTGCAGTAAACTTTTTGTTTGTGTGTTTTCAGTTGGCTTTGAGTAACAGGAGTCACACATGCCATTAATATCAGCAACAATGCAAAGACAGATCAAAACCAGACCTATCAAATCTTTAATTTCTGTAAAGCAGAGTGAAGGAAGAGACTAAAACTGTTGTCTTTTGTTTTGTTTGTGATCATATATATTCATCAAGAAGGTACTCAAAATCCATTGTTAACTAAAGTGATAATATCTGGTAACAAAGTTACCTCCTGGGTACGGGTGAGAGGCTTGTAGAATGGCTTTCTTATTATTGAATCTCAAATTAGTCAATTTTCTGTTCTTGGAAATGTTTCTATTATTTGCTTTTGGCAACACTGGAAATAAAACAAAACTCTAGAGTACTTTGTTACTGTAGGCGCAGTCCTGATGCCTTGTGCCATATACACACCAGGCATCGCTTTCGAACCCTGGAGAAGCTGCAGTCCAAAGCTGCTGATAGTGAGCAGAAAACACACTGGTAAATGGCAGAGACAGAGTTCACAGACTGCATTTTGGAAAATGCTGTAGGTTATTTTTGCTTATTGCCTGGAATGGTACAAGTAGATCAGAATTTAAACCTGGGGACTCACAAACATTTTCCTCTTGAGAGCTGCTTCTGTATAGAGACAGTGTTACAATATGCTTTCTTCTCCTTGGGGAAGGGATAATATCCCCTTGGCAACATGAATGATCATTTAAATGGAACAATAATATTAGGCAAGTGTTTACAGTTGCCTTTCAGGGCACGTTAGCATCTGGAAACGAGAGGGAAGAGTAAGCATTATATGGGTAAGCAATTAGGAAGATGGGAACGTGGCCGAGAGAGAGCAGCATATTTCAAAGCTGTAGTTATTTTATAAAAGGACTGAGAAAGGTAGGGTCATTACTTGCTATCTATATGCAAATGCAAGAAGTACTGTTTGAAATAATGCTGTAATTGTAATTTTCTCATTACCCTTGTTACATTAGAAGAGCAAAATGAGAGATGGGGGTATAAAGCTTTTCATTTCAGGTTGAAAGCATACCTTTAAGTGAGTGGCCTGGGAAGATCTTGTTCTATGCACTACTTATGATGTGACCATTGAATACGAGGTATTTGCCCCTTTCTCCATAATCTGGGGCATTGTCCGAGATAAGGCATTAATTTGGCTTAGGGTCTGTGGGAAATCCCAGTCCGTGACTGTCTCTGTGAAGGTCATGCCTGGCTGGGTCTGTTCTCAGTGCATTCTCACAGATGGGGAAGGAAATGAGGGAGGAGCACAGCCCCTCCTTGGCATCTCTGTGTGAAACGAGGTTGGGGCTAATTTCCAGCTGGAGCTAGGGGGAAAGCTGCACCAGGAACAAGGTGCCTTGTATAGCAAGTCCTGGACTCAGACATTGTCATTCCACTCAGAAATAGTCCCTGCAAGCTTCCCAATAACATTAACAATTTGTCTCTTGCTTTAACTGAAGGCTGTAGAGATCCGTGAGGCCTTGATCAGGAGCTCTTGCAGTCAGATAGGGGAGCTGGGCCCTGGTCCACTTCTCTCCATGACATCCCTTGCAGATCTGTGGGCTTTAGCTCAGCTCCATTGACGAACCCTCAGTCCCTGCTAGCTCCCCACCAGCCTTGCTGGCTGCTGAAAAACTCAGATTTTCACCCATGCCAAGTCCCAGTGGCTCCTCACCATGAGGCCCAAGTGCCGCTGCCTTGCTGTCCAAGGTGGTATCTCCCCTCGGACATGGGTATGAAAGGGTGGTGTCTCCCCTCTGCAACATGCAGAGAAGGGCTGGAGTTGGAGAAGGAAATTACCATTACGATGCCAAACTAAGCAGCTAAAATATGAAAGCCAAGGAACTCGGTCAAATTGGAGTTTGACATAAGGACAGAATGGTGCCAATCAGACACCATTTTTTTTTTTCCTTAGTGGTTCTAATTTTTTCCTGCCTTTCTGATCTTTTTACTTGGAAACATAATCTGTTTTGCAGGTCAGAACTCTAAGAGGCACAACTGGTAGTGAAATCTCAAATAATTCTATAGCAATGCACTGTTGCCCACTCCTAATGCTAAGAACTCTTGATGTAAAAAACCCCCAAAGTTCAAGCATCCATTGGAGGTCCAGTTTGTCCTCTGGTGTTTTTTTTTTGTTGTTTTTTTTTTGATTTTTTTTCTGAGGATTCCTGTCTGTGTGTACTCATATTTGAATATTGTTTCATGCATCCAGAAGAGCTAACTCCCTCCCTTTTCTTCCTTCCCAGATGAACGCTATGGTTTTATGTGGGGATGAGTGACACTTGTGACAGATGAGCTGACAAAACATGGCAAAATCATGGGAGTCTGCAACACCAACAGTCATGCTGGTGTTTCCATGTCCCTGCTGAAGATGGGAGATATTTTGCCATCACTCTTCCTACATATACAGTCCTAATGCATTCAGAAGGGGTAAACTAGTAATGTGATCTTTACATGTTGTATTGTCATGACAGGGAGAAGTTGGACTCAGTTCTCACACATTGTAATACAACACAGAGCCTGTAGCAGAACTGCAGTAGTGCAGGAGGACTGTTCACATACTACGACATAGCTGGAGTGACCTGTTTCCTAAATGGCCTGCAATTGCAAACAAAATGGCCTTTCCCTTGTACTGTCAGGATAAATTCCTGCAGTCCATACTATGTGCATACCTGTGCTCACCTGCTAGCTGCACAGAAAGTGTTACACAATCATCCATAATTCATTACTCTTAATTAAAATGTAAATTTGTTGTCACCCTTCTTTGGGTAACTAAAGCACTATTGTAGGAATAGGTTTAAGTTCTGTACCAGGAGTTCCTTTTGCTAAAATAAACACATGACACTTTATGCTGTTTGAAATCATGCAATTGATTGCCGAGTGGGACAGAATCGAACTTCCATCAGAGGTCAATCAGTCAATGTATGTCTAATATTCAACGGGGTGTGAATCCACTTTGCTATAAAGTGAGCTGCCTTATTCTCTGTGGTGTTCAATGCCTGCATTTTGGACTTGGCACAGACAGGAAGGATTATTTATAGGTATATTTCTCCACCCCCCAAAAAAAATCTGGACTATTTTATTGGCCTCAAGCTGTTCTTCAGGAGCCTTCAGAAGGACGTTTGATGGATTGCTGTGCTTACTGTAAACATTCAACTTACAAGAGCATCTTGCAGGTTAGGCTTCATTCTTTATAGACCTTGAAGCTTCACATGCAGTTGGCTATCCATTAAATTAATGATTAAGTACATTAAAAAAAAAAAAAAAGCATATTCCACAAGGATGGGGTAATCAGTGCTCAGTGGAGGACTTGTAATTGTTAGCGTTTCCCCCTCCTCCCTCAAAGCAGTAAAATCCCTAAATTAAAAAAGAATGTAGAAAAGGTGGTCTTAGGGTTGTAGGTGAAATGCAAAGAGCTCTTCATAAAAGAAAACCGCCATGCAGCTACGCATGGGTAGAGAGAAAGAGAAAATTCCCAGCTCCACCATACAAAGAGTCGCAGCAATTAGGAGTATTTCACCAGCAGGCTTTCAATTATTTATTCCCTCTAACAAAAACATGACTTCTCCTCTGCCTACATCCTTTCTCTCTCTCTCTCTCTCTCTCTCTCCTGTGGACAGGCAGACAGAAGGTCATTTCAACTCTTGGGGAGAACTTTGTACTGAAAAGAAGTCTCCCGGACATGGAAGGAAAATCGTTTGCTTTGCCATTCCCCGAAGTCACATTATTCTTATGTTCATGCTACACACAGCTCTCTTAGAAGGTCTGGGATTCATTACCTGCCTTCTGCCATAACCTTCTGGCTTCAGAAATATGCAGACAGTTTCAAGATTAGCTCCCACGGCAAAACAGTGACATGAAACCGCAGTTGCCTGAGAGGCAGACAGGTTGCGTGCACGCTCCCAGTGCCCCCAACCCTGTCCCCACCTGCACCACCCTAGCAGCTCTGCCCCAGTGCCAGCAGCCCTTGGCCAAGCACGGCAAGGAGAGTTGGGGCAGGAATGGACCATCAGTTAGGTGGTGTGAGTTGACGGTTGGACTTGATGATCCCTGAGGTCTCTTCCAGCCTTAACGATTCTATGATTCTATGATCCCCAGACTGCAGTGGACTGGAGGAAGTGTAGTCTGACATTTATTTTCTAGGCCATGTGTTGACAGCATCTCAGGAGCCCCATTTAAATTAGGTTTTCTGTCATTGTCCTTTGTAGTGCATGCTGCAGGAGAGGGGATCTACAAGAAGTCCTCTGCAGCAGGAGATGTCCAGAGCCACCTGGGAGCCACTCGCCTCCTCTCTCAGTCTTGCCTGGGTCTCAGGCTTTGGGCAGCCGACAGAGGGTCCAAGCAGAATTCTTGGCACATGCATGTGTGCAGGGGTGTAAGGGTCAGGGGGAGGAATGGCACGTCAGCAGCAGGACCCTAGCTCAATGTCAGAGGCTGGTTTGAAAGTCGGTCGCTGAAGCGGCCTGACGTCAGCTCTGTCGCTGTAGGAAGTATCGAGTTAAACTGATAATTATCTACAGCACATGTACGAATTACAAACCTTTTGATGTTCAGGCTCATGTGTTTTGAGTTAGCCAGCACATCTTAATCAGATTTTCTTTCCTTTTTAAATGACGATTTGAAGCTTTCTTATCTCCCATTCCTTTCCCTTCCTTTGAAATTTTACTTCACTGAAATTTTCACAGATGCAGCCTTTCCTCAGCCAGGTCCCTCCAGCTCCCATCCACAAAGCCAGCTCAGCAAGGTAAAATGGCAGATGCTGTTGGGTTTGCAGTAATAGGTTTGATATGGCTCAAAAACAAGGAGATCTTTGTGTGTCACTGCTTTTCTCTCTGCAATATTGAAACATATTTATCATCAATGGCACGGGGTAGTGGAAGGGGGAGAAAGAAAGAGAAGAAAAAAGACCCTCAAAAGATACTCTGGTTAGTTTAATAAAAGCCTGGCCATTCTGCCTTCCGTAAGCATGAACAATTTCATCACTGGTGCAGGGAGTCTCCAGAAAGCCAATCCTAAAACTCATCAGCTCTGCTTGCAAAATTCTGTGTCTTTGTCCTAACCGCAAACACTTCACCAGCACCCCACCCGCCACAAAACACAATAGCTCATTCCCTCTATGGCTCTCCAAGTTTTTCACAGATATTAGTCAACATTTTTGTGTTATTATTACAGCCTTACTTTATTACTCTCCATTTTTTAATAAAAATAAAACACTCATGCTGCTTTGGCCCAGTTAGTTGTTTTTTGGCTTTTTTTTTTTTTAATAACACAATCTGTTTTAATAGCTGCATTTATGCCTGAATTGAGGAAAAAGAAGGATGTATTTGACTCATTTCAGAATAATTTCTGAAATGTTTCTTTATCACTTTTAATAGCCCGCATCTGCCTGGGGGGTTCAGGTGTTGACCGGCATTAGCTGACCTTGCTGTAGCATGGTCCAGGACAGCAAGTTTTCCCACTGCAGCATGCTGCAGCCCCCCTGTGCTTGTCCCTGTACAACTCATATAGTGCCTGTAGTCATCCGTTACCCTTCTTCCACACACAAGACTGATCAGAATCTCCACAACCACCAAGCTCAGGTCTCTGCTACAGTCACGACCATCTCCTACCGCCCTTCCTGTAAACTTTTTGAGCTCCTGAGTTTTTGAGCTTCAGATTTGCTTCCCACCCCTTCCAGGAGGCACCTGCCCGCATTGGAACCTGGTGCCTGCAATGGCCACTGCCATTGATGCGATGGCACTTTCTCCCTGCTCTCAACCTCAGGCCAGCATGCACCTCTCCACTCTCTGGGACTGAGGAGCAGCTGCAGGTTGGGTCCTGCCCGGTGCCTGTTCTGAGGTCCCCATGGCCATCACGAGCCATTCACGTGGCCTGGGAGAAGCCCAGGCAGAGCCTAGGCATCTGGGGGACGGTGGCAGAGCACATGCGATGGCTTGGCAGGATTATCTAGCAGCCACGCCAGAGTAATCTCTTAGGTGGATTACTCCCAAAGCCACAGTGAGAGCGTGCCGTTTCAAGAGTCTTGGACAAAGCACTCACAGGGCTGTTTCTCTGTTTGCCCACTGATAGCCAAAGGGCTAGTTAAAAGCCACGTGCTGCTCAGCCTCCTGATGACCCTCAGTGCACACCTGCCCTTTGCTGGGGGGAAGGAGAGGCTGATTTTTGCAGATGAGAAGAGCTTTGAGAGTACGGCTGCATTTCATAAGGCTCACAAGCCTGCGGGAGCAGGCAGTGAGCTGACAACTTTTGGGTCATTCCCAGAACAGCTTGCCAGGGAAGCCTATCAAGCCCCAGTAATCGGGTTTGATTTAAATCTTTCTCCTTCTCATCACCTTTTCTGGATTAAGTCATCTTCACCGAATAAGAGAGAGGCTGCCTAGGAAGAGGCACAGCCAAGTTCTTGTATGGGTGTCGGGGAGGGGAAAGGAAAGGTAGGCAAGTCACTGTCACTTTTAGATCTTACTATCTCCATCGCGATTTTGCTGCTCCATTGGAGTCACAAGATGACAATAATCTAGAAACCAGCAGCTTTTGAGCCCACTTATTCTCCTGTGGTTAACTGTATGGCTAATGTAGCAAGTTATTTCCTCGGACACTCAGGAGTCCTGCTGGTTGCAGTGGGGTTTGTGACCCTGGATCAAGAGGGTCTGTGAACCCGGACACTTTGGGACTGTACGTACCAGGGGAGGCCACTTCACAGAGTATTTTTTCTTCATTTCACCCGCTGTTTCTCACACTGAAAAATTGCAGCTCTTTACCTGCAGCTACAAGCTAGTACAGGCTTCCCTTGTGAGTAAGTAGCACCCTGGTTTGCAGCACAATGCTTTCTGTGTGCTGCAAGGGCATGAGTACATGGGGGAGCTGGCAGGGTAGCTTAGTCCTGGTCTGTTCTTTCAGCACGTCCCACTGCTATGACAGAAGAGAAAATGTCAGTGTGGTGTTGCCTTGCTCACAGCCTTGGAGAAGCAGGAGGGTGGGTGGGAAAGGTTATGTCAGCAAAGAGAAACAGAAGGCAAAAGCTACCAAGAAAGTCAATAAGCACCACCTTTGTGGTTGGTACCACTTGGCCAAGAGAGTGGCATCAAGGTGAAAGAAAGGGGATCTAAACTGCCTTCATCTTCTGGAGGAAATGGGGAAAAAGGGAGGCTTTATTTGCAACACATAGGAGAAGGGAAGAATTCTTCTTCTCAGCTCAGTGCTCACCCTGCAAGTGTGAGAGGGAGGTTGCTGCATGCAATGCATGTGATCTTGCAGAGTAAGAAGGATCACTGAACAGGTGACGCAGAAAAAGGAGGATTACTCTGCATGTGATGGTAGAAGGAGGATGGAAGAGCCTTCTTGCAAGGGGTGTAAGGATGGGGATTACTAAGAGATTTTCTTGGGGATCTAGGTATAACGAAGAAACTCCACCCTCTACCTTACACTTAGTGCCTCTGAAAGGGCAAATGAAAGGTCATCAGAAGCCATCTCATGTATGTTAGAGTCCTGATGGCTTTCTGTCACCCTCTGAAGTATTTTCTGCTTAGCAATTTACTGCCAGGTTTCACTGAGTTTTGGAGACAAAAAGGGATTTCCAAATTTCTAGTCAAAAAGAAGAAAATGAGGCCATCTTTGTGTAAGCTAAGTGTCTGTCTCTCCTGGAACAACTTAAAATAGTTCGGCCACTTCCTCCTTTATAGTCAAAATGCAACTTCTCATCCATCCGGGATTTCAGCAACAAAAGCAGGAGCAGTATGTAGAGGCTGGCACATCTCAGTGCAAGACGCTCTAAAACCTGTTGAGGTAATGGGAAGATGCTTCCATTAATTTCAGTGGGAGTCCTTCATATGCACTGAATAGACCAGAAGTGATGCCCTTTTGTGTTCACACACTTTCAGTCCACTGTTGCCCCTTTGTAACAAGCTGAAAAAAAACACAAATTAACATATTCATAAAAATAAGACAGTATGTCTTTTGGGACCATACCCAGCAGGATCACAACTCTCGCAGCAGGAGAGGGTGAGGTGAGAAGTTCACTATAACTCTGACAGTGACTCCTTTAATAGTAGTAACATAGTTCTACAGCTGGGAGAGGAAGGCTGAAGTCTGGCTGAAAGTGAGTCTTTAGAAGTAGCAGCCTCTGTGAACGGTCCAGGAAAAATGTTGAGTTTTGGCTGAGTTATGAAGTTTTGACAATGAATAATTGCTGTTGTTTACATAACACCCACACACAAGCCATAAACATTTGGCTCTTTGACCTTAGCCATGACCACAGAGATCTGCAGTAGATGCTCTTCAAGTGCTCTCGTTCCACTGCTCCCTTCCAGCTGTCTCAGCAAGGCTGGTCTGGGCAAGGGAGAGAAGTGCTGCAAGTGATACCAATGGCAGGAGAAAGGGTAGACTCAGCTCGAGGGGGGAAGCAAAGCTGGCAAGGGGTCAGACTGCAGGAGACACAGGGGAAAACCAAGACCTAACGAACAGAAGAGGACAAAGAGAAGAACCAAAAGGATAACTGCAGACAGGGAGGCTACGCTGTTTGCCAGAGCAGAAGTAAGAGCAGCCTTTGTATTGTACTGTACTTTGTACAGGCTGTTTGCTATCTGTACATCCTTTCATAGAGGACATAGCGCAATGCAGGTGACAACAGTTGTACTGGCAAAGAAAGAGACAGAAAATTAGGAGGCACTGAAGGAGAATTACCAACAGAGGCTCAAATACCAGGAAGGAAAGAATGGGCAAAGAAAGGTAGGAGAAAAAGAGAATAGCTGCAATTAAAATTAAAAAAGCTTTAACAGAAAAAATGTTACCATCTTCGTAAGGGTAAGGCTTATTTTCCTCCGTCCTTTACCTTGCCCCTGTTCTCCATCTTCTTTTACCTTCTGCCCAGTCTTTGTCCTTCCCTGCACCCAGCCTTCCCCCTCTCCAGGCCCCAACCCTTGCCTGAAGCCCCTCTCTCTGCCCTACTTAACATTTCCACCCCACCTCCTCATCCAGTGTCCCCTCCATCTTTGTCCATCCCTCCTTCCTGTGCCTCCAGCCTGGCACCTCCACCCAACCCCAGCCAATGCCTGTGCCAGGAGCTACCCCTGCCTGTGCTGCTTTGCTTCCCAAGAGCCAATCCATGTCCTTGCTGCTCTGTCCTTTCCTCCTCAGCCCCCTACATCTCCTGCAGACCCTCCAAATCCCTTGTCCGGTTTCCAAGCTGAGGCTGCTGTGAATAGGGGGTATGTTTTCCCTGTTGCACAGAGCTGCAGAAACCCAGGTCTGCTGGTAGGTGGTGTTCTAGCCAGGAGTTCAACACCCTTAGTCCATCAGGTGTACCTGTCATTGCAGTGATTGACACCTGCCACTATGACTGACTTGGAGGAAGATGTCCATCATCCACACTGCCAGCTCCACCACCTGCTGTAGCAGCATGCGTCTTTCCCTCGCAGGCACCTATGCCAAGCCTCAGCCAAGCTGGAACCCATGAGAGCATGCTGCCTGCATGTCTGTCCTTGGCCCAGTGGGCAGCAGTCAACCCCTCCCCGCCCCCCCCCCCAGGTCCCCACGAGGAGCCATGGAGCAGGGGTGCAGGGCTCAGCCCTGTGCCAAGGCAGCTCCGATCCAGCCATCCCTGCAGCCGAAGGCGCAGACAGCCCCCTCCCGATTCACAGGCCACTTTTTGCATGAAACCCAGAGAACCTGCATCAGGAGGCAGGGGTCCTGGCCAAGCACTTGCCTGCTTCTTCCCTCTGGTGGAAGAGGCGCAGCAGCCCTCAGGACCCTCCTCCCTGTGGTACAGCAGCACAGGGCACACTGGGACAGGAAGGGAACTTGGTTACAGCGGGGTGTGAGATGCCAGCAGCACAGATGATGGCAGGATTATCCCTCCTCCTGCCAGCAAAGGGTGAAACCGGACAGCTGGGAAGCAGGCAAACCCTGACCAGCAGCCCACACTGCAGCGGATGAGCACGCTTATTTTAAAAACTAAACAGAGCAGTACTGTGTCCACATCTCTTGCAGATGAGGTGCTGCGCAGGTCCAAGCTGTGTTTTGGGACCCTGGGAATGTCAATTTACCGTTTCACAGTATTATCTACCTGGGACTGAGAAGATCAGGATTCACTCTCCTTTTACTCTTCCTCTACTCCCCCTCACAGAATGATTGCCCTCCACCACTGCTTGTGGGAGAGGGAAGGTCAGACCAGCTGGGTGCCTCTTTCCCAGAGTCACCGAGGGATGAAGAGGCTGGACAGGAACCATGGGAGGGGTTTTCAAAAGCAGCCAGGAGAGAAATGGGCCATTCTTTCTGACTTCATTACATCTGAGGAAAACCAAGGGCAGGTCCATAGCATGGCATGGTGGGACCTGGGCAGCAGGAAGGCCAGCAGGAGTGACCACCTGAGCACTGCCTGGCTGGCCAGGAGCTCTCTGTTGCCACAGTTCTGCTGTAGCTTGTACCCATGATAGCTGGTTTAACACCAGCCTGGGTACTATGTATTAGCACTTCAGTTACAGCACAAACAATCAGGCTGATACACCTAAGACAAATCGACTTTCATTTGCAGCCCTGGATAAAATACCTGCCTTAGCCAATTTGCAAGAGGGCCTGCATGAGAGGGTATGGCTTTCCTTCACTTCTGCTGGTCGACTAGAAGCAAAATGGTTTCTTTAGGTGCTGGCACCATGAACAGCAAAGAGATATAAAGAGAAGGAAGCCAAAGCCCCCACTGGCCTCTCTTTGTTTACCCTTCAAAAGAAACTCCCGCCCTTCAGGCTGTAAGCAGACTCTTATGTTGAAGGACCAAAGCCCACAAGCCCTGCTCAAACAAATCTTGGGTGATGGCTACAATAACAGTTCTGTGTAAGGATACACTCCAGCATTTGGCTTATGATATTAGATAAATAAGTAATTCTGTTAACAGTGAGAAGTGTAGGTAATTTGTTGTGGGAATTTGGGATTGTAGCCACAGAGACTCTGAGCCATCCCTGCTTAATTAGAAACATAGCTGGGTTTTGTCGAGGCAGGTAGCTTCTCTGATGTCTGCTAATTAACTAAATTGCATTTGTTTAGACTGGATTTTTGGCCTCCCTGACTGCTGGGAATAAGAACTGCATTGGGCCCTGCTGTAAGCAGCTATCTCTCCCAGTAACTCTTTCAGGGGCTAAAGCTGTTGCAGCCTTCCAGCATGCTCTGGCTGCTGAACATGTTATTTCCCATCGCTTAGCCAGAACTTGCTCTTATCCCATGTCTTGATCCTGCAGCCTAGGGATGACAACTCTGGGAAAATCAATGTGCACAGCCTGTTTGAAGGTCTTTGCTCCAGCCACCCAAGCATAAGCACGGACACTTTCAAAAGAGCACCTGGGTCTTATTAAAGAGAGAAAACAACTAAGAAAATGGCAGATACTGGAGTGTTGCTCTGTCCTGCATGCCACTGAGGTGTGTCCCATGCTGTCACAAGCATTTCTAATGAAACATTGAAGCAGCAACTGAAGCTAAAGTGATTAAGTGAAAACACCTGACTGCTGAGAAGTGTTAAAGCACCCAGATTTACCTGCGAGGCATTCAGAGCCAGGATCACTTATTTTCCTGGCTGCCTGCTGGGTTGTCCTTCTTTTGCAAGACCGCTGCCTTTGAGGTGCTCAGTGTCTGCTGGCTCTGCAGCTGTCCTGTCTCCAGCTGGCACAAAGAGAAAATAAAGTGAGGGGAAATTTCAGAAACTTGCCTCCCGTGGTCTGAGAGGAGCTGACGAAAGTCAGCTGCAGAGCCAGGAGCTGAACATTTCCCTTCAGCCCTCTTGCTTCCTTCAGCTACTGTGTTGACTGATGTTATTAGACTTGTTGCTCCCAAAAGCATCACTTTCAGGATCAGCTCCAGAATGACTGCAAAATAAAGGCAGCTTATGATCCAGGCATAATTCCCAAGGTTTCTAACCCTATCAGAGTGGCTGAATAATGAGAGCAAGAGACAGAAACCATCTGGAACAAATCCTTCAGCCTCTGGCACGCAGTGTTTTAATATTCCCCCATGACCTGAAAGCCTGTCCAGAGCTACTTCACCTACCCAAACCCTGGACGTCCTTACGAGTGGGAAAGCTGTGCCTTTCCAGCGCAGCTGAACAGCCCAGTGGCAAGGGAAGATCTTTTAGAAAAGCTGTAGACCCAGCCCATCAGCAAAGTTTTTCAGTCAAAGGGCTTCGTGGGGTGTTCTCTTCACCTTCTGCAGGGCTTTGTCCACAAAAATGCAGAGAAATCTTTTGGTGTCCAGATACTGCCCAGGAAAATTGGAAAGGCTTGGTCTAAACTGTGTCCAGGGGAAAACCATGCTAATAACCACTCAACAAGGCTGAATGTCCTTGGCAGCTATTAATTATTATCAGTCCTTTACTTTAGCAAAGTGTGTGAGAGGCTTTCAGATGGAGCATTCCACAATCCCTGGGCAAGCTGTTATTGATTTGGCACAAAAAAAACGAGGGTGATAAGTTTGTGGTTGGAGTGGGCTGGAAGGACATGAATAAAGTCCTACAGTCAGGAAAGTATGTGCTTGTTTTGAAGGACATGTTACTTTTTGCTTGTTCATTTTAACCATTCCTTCTTGTCAAGGTCTCTTTCCTACTTTTGGGAGGCGATTGATTGATGGAGAGGGAGCTTATTTTTGACGTATTTCATAGAGGAAACTTGAATTAGTGGTAACTGCATGCTGGCAAAGCATTTATGGTTTTAGATTCAGTCCTTTTACAACCTTTTTCTGAGAGCCCTTGACAAAGTTTGCTGCCATATATTTTTCCATTGGTTCCCAGGATCCTTAGCGGTGGGAAGAAAACACGCTGCAGCTGTCCAGATATGCGTGAGCTTGATGGATCTCTAACAGGAGAAAAAGCAGGGATCTTAATAACCGTTATCCTGAAGATCCTTGGTCTTTGGTACTATGGTATGTCTTGTAGTTTCCTGGCATGGCAGAAAATTTAGCCATCCCTATTTACACAATAGACTAAACCAACCTTGTGATTTGCTTTTAATTTGCAGTTTGCCTCCTGCTCTCCCCTTCTTCTTTCCCTCCTCCTTTTGTATTCCTCATGCATGCAGAGGTAGGTTAGCATAATGCAACTGTGATTCAGGTTTCAATAACTGCCAGTCTGTGATGAATCAAAGAAGATGCAGCAGGGAGGAAAGGCTCAAAAAGACCTGATTTTTCCTATGGAGGTTTTAAGGGACTCACACGGACTACTTCAGGCAGTCAGCTGGGGTGCCTGTACATTTAGGGGACCAAGCTCCCTGTGTAGCTGATGGACAGAAGCAGATACTTCCAGATGTGATTCAAAGCTGCCGTGCAAGATAGTTAATGTTGCAAGACATGAAACCTGCTCATCCTCCTCCTCCCTGGCACTGGCCTGGTCCATCAGATGCACATCACCTGAAGTCATCCATGCTAACAAATTTATTAGTACCAGGAGATATTCCTAGGCACTGGCTGCTGCTGGGATATCCCTACTCCTGGTACTTCTGCACCCTTAGGATGGTGCCTGGCATGCTTTCGGCCTGGGATTCTCCCCAGAAACTCTCCCATGTTGTTTAGAAGCTGGTGGGAGCCAGCAACTATCCATCAGGCACTTTGCAGAGGCCATGCTGAGTTGCAGGGTGAACCAGCCTGGCTGTGGGCTGCTCCCTGCCAGCTGTCTGGGGAAGGGTCCCAGGGAAGTTTCATGTCCTAGCGCATACACAGCCTATTTCTCTGGGGTTTTTCTTCACTTTTGCCCTGCACATGCCCAGCAGATGGCACTCCACCATGGCTTTACACTGGAAAGCCCCTCATAAATAACCTGGCCCATCACTGGGGGAGCAGGGTGGTGGGCCAGGGCTGCCCTCCTTACCGGGACCCTGCAGGGAGCTGGCTGCTGCTGTCATGCCCAGGGAAAGCCAGGCTGTCTGGGCATCCATTTTGAGGAGTTTGAATAAAATTATTTCATCCACGTACATATGCATATAAGTGCACCTACCTATATATATACATGCATATGTATATATATAGATAGGTATGTATATATATCTCATAAGTGCAAAGGTACCAGACATTGTCAGATGACCAGGTCATGAAGGGCCAAGGAGTGCAGAGGATGCTCAGCATTTCAGAAGGTCCAAGGGTGGCTGTGTGCTTGCAATAAGGTAATGCTCACAGGCTCCAAGCGAGATCAGGGGCTTTGTCATACCAGGCCCTGTGCACAGCCAGTGCGAGGAACAGGCCCAGATTTCAGTCCATGCTGAGATGGGTGGACGGTACTGCTCTGTGCATGCCCTGTCCCCCCGAGGGCCCATCACGAGGACCTGTCCTGACCACAGTCACAGGGATCAGCCTGCCACACCAGCTCCATCTCAGCACCCATTGCTTTAGCTGCAGAGCCATCCTTTACTTTGTCTTTTCCCAAATTTATGAATCAGTGCTCCCTCAGCCAAAAAGTATGGCTCAGAGTATCGCCTCGTTAAATTTTGAGTCAAGAAGTAGGTTCTTCATCTGCTAGCCTTCCAGAGATCACCTTTGCAGAGCATGACAGGATTATTTTTATGATTGCTAGAAAATGTTAAAAAACAAAGGCGAGCCTGACAAATTCAGTCCAGCAAACAGTAAGCCATGGCTGCATGAGTTTAGTCAGTTTTTTTCTGATTTAATTCCCTCAGATAGCTCTCCCTTTTTGTTGCTCCTGCTGGCTTTTCACCCAACTCCGCACAGTGGCAGATGCTTGCAAGGACAAAGTTGCTGCCTCCCCTGGTGCTAGATGAAGCCCAAAGCTCAGCTGTTCTCACCTCCTGGGGATGGTCAGGCTCTTTGGTGAGCTGGGGTATTACTTTTTTGCTACAAGCAACACAGCTTTGGGCTTGGACAGTGGAAAGTTGCTACTTTGGCAGCAAAACACTGCTCCCAGAGTTGGTGCCTGTGCACAGGCTCCTGTGCAAAGCTCCTCGCCTGAAACAGGAGTCGGCTCAGGGAAGATAATATGGCATTATAGGACCACTGAGCCAACAACCACAGCTTCCTACCAAGCATCTTGACTTTCCTTGAGTGGCTTTGGATTTCGTCTGCCTCCTTTTTCCCTCTGACATTTCAAAAATGTTCAGACTGCTGAAAATTTATGCTGCAGGTTTGAAACAGTTGCCTCTGTGATCCTGATTTCTCTCTTAAGGACCCAAGATGGCCAGAAACAAGTAATTTCTTCAATCTGTTGCATTCAAGTGTGTGCTTTTTACTTTTCAATGCCATTTTGGGTTGTTTCATGCACAATAAAACCAATTATTGGGCTATTGGTATCTTTTGCCTCCTAGTGTGAATGACACTGCTTAGCACTGGTAAGATGGTAAGTACCAGAGCTTGAGCCCTGAACCTGTTTCAGAGGAGAAGTACCTCTCTTGACATCAGCACAAGCAGGCCTTGCGTTATTTAATAAGCAGCTTATGAGTTCATTGTTGCTGCAGCTTAGGTCCAGGTCTGTGCATGAAACTCTTGCAGGTGGCTACACTGGAAAGCTGGGGAGTGGAGAACCTCCCCAGGGGGATTCACAGCTCTACCCCATCAGCATCAGTGTAGCTGTGAACCTGCTGTCTCCTCTGCAAGCACCTCCATGGGGGACGTGTCTGCTAACAGGGCTGTGCCAGTGGGCTGAGACTCCCTGCCCAGAGCAATCCACTGAGCTGGGAAATGTGTGCTCTGCTTCTTTCTGGGTCATCCTTTTATTCCCCTCTCCCTGGCCTGAGGAGTACTGGGCAAGCAGGATTTGCCATCTCCAGTCATAGGCAGAAAAACTGCTCCCTGCACAACCTGAACTGGCAGCTGCAGGTATCTAATCTTGGAGGGGAAAGGGCAGCAGTGAAGAAAAAAAAGAAGAGGGAGGCACACAACCCCACCACACACTCTGAATTTATTCCTTCTCTCCTAGAGGAGCTGCCATGAGCACTGGGATCTCTGCTCTGCTCTCAGAAAGTTAGTGACTCGTGCCTGTCACTTTGTAAGGACCACGAGGAGATCTGAAAGTGTATCAGAAGGTGCAATCCTTTCCCTTCCCTCACTCCCACTCCAGTGCTTGCTGTTTGTACTCTGGTCTGCTGTGCTGGAGCTGGTGCATGCTGTATGTGGTCTGTCCCCATCGGTCCCAGCCAGCAGAGTTCAGCTATTCTCCCTGTAACAGGCAGAGTCTGGCCTCTGGCTGCTTCCTTGGCTGTTTCCATCACCGACCTGCTTTCAGCTACATCTCAACTTCACCAGAAGTGAATAGCTTGAACTGAAACTGCCCATGCTGGGTATCCCTTCAGGGTTTCAAACAAAGCATTTGCAGTGCTTCCACTGGAAACAAGCGGCCGTGATGAGAAGAGAAAGGCTGAGAAACTGAGGGGCTGGAGGAGGGGAGGGTTGCAAGAAGCAGGGAAGCAGGTATAGATGCTACAGTCTTGACTGTGTATCATGCTTCAGTTCCTCCCATGAATGTGGAAAAGTGGAGAGAGGTGGTGCAGAAGGCAGAGAAGCTTCAGTCCCAGCCCACCTCCCCTGAGCAGACATTTCCCTGCTACAGCCCTGGAGGCAAAAGTCATCAGTGCTGCAGAGACCTGACACAGGAGAGAAGATACTGAGCCATCCAACAACTGCCATTATGGCCTGTTCCCTCCCGCCCTTGCAGCTGTGTGTGGTGGGGCCACCCCCAGACATGATGGGAGGCTGGCAAGTGGCTCAGTCTACTAGTAACCCTGGGTGGCACATAGCTATAGCTAATTATGTGGGGCTTGCAGAGTACAGAGTTTGAGGTATTTTCTCCTCCCTGGGCCTGTTCCAGCCTGTATTCACATGGACACAGCGCTGACCTCAGGGCTTCGATCAGTGAAGCCACTATCAAGTATGCAATTCCCCTTCCAGAGGATAAAGGATAGGTATGGCTCATGTACAGCCAAAAAGGTGTCTTCTCCAGGCTTCTCCTCCTTCTGCTGGGTCTGTACTGCTGGCAAGAATCTCACAGGACATCTGCCTGCAATGTGAGGGAGAAAACAACTATTATTATGCATGTGGTACCCTTGAAAGTTGCCACAGCACATAAATGAGCTCAGAGAAATGACCCTTATTGATGGGGGCAGAGCCTGCAAATCAGGTCAGTCTAGAGCAAAAGCAAATACTTTTCTGGTGGGTGCAGTTTTTCTCATGACAGAACTGTTCTGTGGGTATACAAAGACCTTCATCCACAGGACTGTAATTTCAGCATCTTTCATTGGAAGTATAGTTTCTCATTAAAGTTAGAAAAATGAGCCACTGCTTTTGGTTCAGACAGTGGCTGAAGACTGAAGTGTGCATCTGTGGGACTCTTTTCCCTATAGAGTGTGAAGGAAAAGGGGCTCATTCAGTAAGTGACATCCAACTGACGGCAAAGTGTCCAAAACCTGAGAGAAAGAAGAAAAGGTAAACTGTATATATACTAATTTTTTGTTCTTGCCGTTTCCACCAGCTGACTTACAAACCTAATGAAAAAGCTGTACTTCCATCCCAGGCTGTGATGCCAGTAGTAGGTATTGCTATGATAAGCAGTTCCCAATTTAACCGAAAGAGAGGACACAATAGCACAGAGACAAAGTGACAAAATGTGCAGTTTTTACTTAAGCATTTCATAACTGAAATTCCTCTCATCTGGGTTTTTTTTTTTCTTTTCCCCAACTCTCTCCTTTTAAATTTTACCTTGGAACTGGAGGGCTGTCTCAGCCCAGCTGTCTGTAGCTGTTGTATGCACGCACGAACAACAGCCAGATGAACCCCGCCTAGCTTTGCAATGCATTTCTGCTAAAGCTCTGCAATTCCTAGGGCTCCTCCCCGCCATCCTCCAATACCACCCCTCCCTGTGCACCCACAGAAAGCCTTTGTCCTTCCAGACCCTTGGGGCTCAACCCAACAGCAAAGGCTCCAGAGGCAGGCATCCCGGTTGCCAGCGCAGCTTGCCGTCCTCACCGTGCAGGCTGGGAGCAGCCCGGCTGCAGAAAGAGATAAGGTGTTGGCCAGAGCAGTATTTTATCTCCCCGGCAGCGGTGGTGGCAGCGGGCGAGAACAGCATGTCCTTGACCCGGGCTGGCGCTGGGCATGCCAGGCTGCCTGCAGCTGAGCTGGGCACTGCTATCTGCAATACCAGGTCCCATGGGAGCAACATGAGTGCTGTCCCAGGGAACAAAGGGGCTTCAGCCCCCAGCTGGCAGCCACTCAGCTGGGTTAGCATTCAGGGTGATGCCGCCTCACGTCCCTGATGCCTGGATGTCTCACAGGGAGCACAAGCTGCAGAATCCAGGGGAGGATGGGCAGCCCAGCAGTACGTGGCGGTGCTGGGTTGCTGGAGCCAGGAGGAAAACAGAGGGAGTCACTGTGTGTGTGGCTTTTCTTGTTCTTCTCCT